>NC_133659.1:302462555-302627741 GCF_037893015.1 Macrotis lagotis | reverse complement strand
GAGTGGGGAGGAATAGAGTGGAGGTACAGTTAGCAAAAGCAACTGTGAGAAAAATATTGAAGCAACTTCTGGTGGACTTATGATAAAGAAAGCAACTTACCCCTGAGACAGAGCCATTGAAATCAGAACACAGACTGAAGTACATTTTTTTTTCTCTCTCTTTCTAACTATTCTTGAGGTTTCTCATTTTCTTGGGGGGGGCTTTATGTTTACTCATATAACAAAATTATTTTAAAAATAGTAATAATAAATTAAAGTTCACTTGCTAAAAAATAAACTAAGAGGAATTGGAATTCAGGGAAGCCTGGAAGGATTTTCATGAATTGATGTTGAGAAAGATGAGCAGAACCAGAAAAAACACTGTACACCCTAGAGCAACATGGGGGTGATGACCAGTCTTGATGGACTTGCTCATTCCATCCAATGCAACAACCAGGGACAATTTTGGGATATCTGAGATAGAGAATACCACCTATATCCAGAGAAATAATTGTGGAGTTTGAAAAAAAAAAAGACCAAAGACTATTATCGTTTATTTAGGGGGGAAACCCATTATCTTACTATGTAATTCTGCTATCTCTTATACTTTATGTTTCTTCCTTAAGGATATTATTTCTCTCTCATCACATTCAACTTGGATCAGTGTATACCATGGAAAAAATGTAAAGACTAACTAACTGCCTTCTGTGGGGAGGGGGGGAGGTAAGGGAAGGAAGATTAGGGGGAAAAATTGTAAAACTCAAAATAAATAAAATTTAAAAAATTAAATCCCTAAATACCAAAATTGAAAATCCAGAAAACCAAATGAGAGAGTAACAAAAATTGAAGTTTAGACAAACATTAAATTAATAAATAAAATGCGAAGTTGGTTTTTAAGGGGAAACACTAATATTTTTCAAATGAACATTTTTTTAAGAAAAAAGAAAAATTACTGTAACAAAAAATGACAACATCAATTTAATAGTAATAAAAGGGAAACTGACATAATCATTAGAATCTATTCTGTACAATTGTATGCCAATAAATCTAATATTCATTGTGAAATGGATGAATATTTATAAAAAAATAAATTAGCTGATTTATAGAAGAGGAAATAGAATACCTAGATAACCCTATTCTAGAAAAAGAAATTGAACAAGCCATAAATGAGCTTTCTAAGAAAAATCCCCAGGACCAGATGGGTTATAAATGAACTCTAGCAACATTTAAGGAACAATTAATTCTATTACAATATAATTGGTAAAAATATAATGTAATTATATAATTCTAATACAATATAAACTTGTTGGAAAAAGAGGCAAAAAAGTCCTCTCAAATTCCTTTTATGTCACACATATGATACTGATTCCTAAATCAAGAAGCATAAAAATTAAAAAAATACCAATTTTCCTAATGAATGTAGATGCAAAAAATTGAAGTATAGGAAGGAGACAATAGTAATATATCAGCAATATCATACAATATGACCATATAGGATTCATATTAGGAATGCAGGGAAACTCAAAGTCAGGGAAATAATCAGCATAATTACCTATATTAATAACAAAAACATCAAAAGTCATATGCTTTTATCTATATGTGCAAAAAACTATTTTAGCAATTTATAAAATACATTCCTATTAAAAATATTACAAAGTACAGGAATGAATTTTTCTCTCCTTAAAATAATGTTTGTTTTGTCCTTCCTTATCAAAGAAGACCATTGCTATGACAAGCTAATGATTTAGATCTGATTGAGGAGATTTTGTGCTGAGTCACCAGCCTTTCAGAGCCATCTGGGTCCAGTGGTTAGATATAAATTAGAATGACTAGATATGGCCCTGGATGTGAGACAATCAGGGTTAAAGTGACTTGCTCGAATCTGGTATCAATTGTCTAGTCAGTGTCAAGTATCTGAGACTGGATTCAAACTCCTATCCTCCTGACTCTGAGGTCAGCGCTCTATTCACTGTTGCACCAACCTACGCCCCACCAATAAAAGATTGATAAGGAGCATGTATCTAAAGCCATCGGTAAACATTATCAGTAGTTTGGATAAGCTAAACCCATTCCTATAAGATCAGGGATGAAGCAAGGATGCTTATTATCACCACTATTATTTAATATTGTTCTAGAAATTCTGGGTATAGCCATAAAAAAGTCAAGAATAAAATGAAGGAATTAGAAAAGGCAATGAATCAACAATGGCCTTACACGTTGCAGACAATATGATGGTATACTTAGAGAATCCTAGAAATGTAACTATAAAAGGTTGAAATAATTAACCATTTCAGCAAAATTGCAGGATATAAAACAAGCACACATAAACATCAACATGTCCATGTTTTGTCAACAAATCTAGCAGAAAAAGTTAGAAAGAGAAATTTCATTTAAAATGCCTTTAGACAATACATAATACCTGGGAGTTTAACCTGCCAAGACAAATCTAAGAACTATAAGATCACAATTATAATGTACTTTCAATAAAAAAAAGTCCAGATCAAAAAATTTGAGATACATGAATTATTATTCATGGATTAGATGATCTGATATAACAAAAAATTACAATTATACCTAAATTAATTTACTTGTTCTTTGCCATCCCAGCCAAATTACCACAAAATCATTTAATTGAGCTAGAAAAAAATTGTTTTAGAAATTCATCTGGAAGAATAAAACTTAAGAATAGTAAGGGAATCAATATGGGAAAATGTACAATAAGGTAGCCTAGCAGTATCCCATCTCAAACTATATATTATAAATTGGTAATTACCAAATATCTGGGACTGGCTAACAAATACAATAATGGATCAGGGAAATTGATTAGGTACACAATTCCCAGTAGTTAAATGACAAAGTAACCTATTGGTTGAAAATCTCAAAGATCCCAGATTTTGGGGATAGGAACTCACTATTTGAAAAAACAGTTTTTGGGGAAAACTGAAAAGCAATCAGGCAGAAAATAGATATAGGTAAATGTTTCACAGAATTATTAAGATAAGTTCTAAATAGTTACATTATTTAGCCATAAAGGGTGATATAAGAAAATTAGGAGAGCAATGAGATCTTTTAACTGCCAGATCTATGAATAAGAGAAGAATTTAATAATCAAACAAGAGGTAAAGAACATTATAAAAATGTATATATAATTTTGATTCTTTAAATTAAAAAAAAAGATTTTGAAAAAACAAAATCATTGCAGCTAATATTCAGAAAGATGAAACCAGGGGTGGGGGAGAGGAATTACAGCAAGTTTCTATGATAAAAATTGCTCAATATACAGAGAAACTGAGTCAAATCTGTTAGAATACAAGTCATTCCCCAATTGATACCGTGGCCAAAGAATATAAGAAAAATTAGGAAAATGATCAGCATAACTAACCAAAGCAATATCAACATCAAAAGTCATATGATTTTATCAAAAGATGCAGAACATTTCTTTGGCAAAATACAAGATTCATTCCTATTAAAAAATAATACAAATTATAGTAACAAAATGTGATTTCCATAAAATGATGTTTTATCCTTTATTGAAGAAGACCAGTGACATGGCAAGCACATGATTTGGATTTGATAAGGGGATGTTGTGCTAAGTCAGCAGTCTCACTTTCTCCTCCAGAGCCATTTTCAGAAAAAAAATTTAAAACTTTCTAGCATCATCTGAAAAATGTTCTAAATCAATACTGATTAGAGAAATGCAAATTAAAATAACTTATATATTGCCTCATACCTTAATAACACAACAGTAAATTAAAATGATGTGGAAAAATAGACACACCAATGCACTGTTAATTGAGTTTTGAATTAGTTCAGCCATTATGGACAATAATTTGGAACTTTGGTCAAAAGGCTATTGTGCTGTTGTATGGGCTATTGGATCCTTTGATCCAATAATATTTTTATTTCCCAAAGAAATAAAAAAAGAGAACATATATACACACATATAGTATATACATACACACACACACACATTTTTTTGGTGATAATTGGAAAGTGAGGACATGCCTATCACTTGAGGAATGGCTGAACAATTGTCAAGTATGATTGCAAGGAAAAAATATTTTGCTATTTTAAAAAAAATGATTAGTAGAGTGGTTTCAGATAATCCTGGGAAGTCTTATATAAACTGAATCAATATGAAATGAGTAGAACCAGCAACAACAATATTATAATGATGATCATCTGTGAAAACTTAGGTACTGTGATTGACACAAAAATACAAGTCAATTTAAAAGTTCCAAAGTTCCAAAGTGTTGTATACTTCCAAAAAGAAAAGGAAAACTGAATTTAGATCCTTTATTAATATTTCACGCTCTCTGTTATGCTTCATCTTAGTGGTTTCACCCCAGATTTAATCCTTCCTAGCTTGGACAAATCCTAACCCCCTTCCCCAATATTGGTTTCCCTAGCAATAACATCACACTTTCTAGAAGCTCCATTTCTCCATCCCTCATTAGAGAGGTAATAGCGTCATGGTGTCTCCCTCCTGACACATACTGAAATAATTGAGAATTGACTTTGCAGATAGAAAATTCTGCCTTCCTAATTCTAATAAAAATCTAGAAATTTCAATTACTACATATGGTACCTGTGTGATCACAGATAAAATATTTAACCTCTCAGTTTTCACCTAGTATCCCCATAACTCTAGACCAAATTATTATTTTTTGCTGTTTTTTGTTTAAGGGAGGTGAGTTACTCAAAACATATTCATGCTATTTTACCATATATCTGTACTAACATTAAAATTGCAGTTGAAATTAATTCAGAGAGAATTAGGGAAAGAAGAGAACATATATTGAACTACTTTGGTAGTTAAAAGAGAAGAGGACTTTGTATTGTGTCTATGAATAGCCAAACAGTAACTATAACTATATGTAAACTATGATTTATAATTATAGTGTTCAATGGAAAATAGCATCCTTTGAATCCTTGACAAATTGTGTATTTTTGAAAGAGAAGACTTTTTCTTTTAAACTACCAATTATTCAAGGATACCTAAACTACTCAGAAATATTTTTCTGTATTTGGTGATTACATATTAGTTCCTTTGAATTAATACCCAATCAAATGATCATAGATTTTAAAAATGAATTAAAACTTAGATATTAACTGCCCTTTATATCCTCATTCTACATATGAAGAAATTAAGGGTCAAAATTTAAAAGATTGTAAAAACAGACCCCAGCTAGTAGATATCTAAAGAGAGATTAGAACTCACAAAGATGAGTCTTCTGATTTCAGGTCCAGCACTCTATCCACACAGCTGCCCTACCTCTCTACCCCTCTGTAAATCAGTGGAGCAAAAAAACCAATCCCATCCCTCTACCTCCATCAAGCTATGTGAAAATTCAGAAAAAATAATATTTAACAATAAAGAAGGTTAGTGTTACACAAGAGTTGATATTACTTGCCATAGTCTACTGCCAAGTCTACTCACCATACTCTGAAATGAACTTTCTCTAATCAGAAAGTAAGATACCTCCACTGGTGACATATTATTAATCAAGAAAACCCCTAATCTGGGGCAGCTAGGTGGCACAGTGGATAGAGCACTGATTCTGGAATTAGGAGGACCTGAGTTCAAATCTTACCTCAGACATTTAATAAATACCTAGCTGTGTGATCTTGGGTAAGTTCACTTAATGCCATAGCCTTAAACAATTTTTTATAAAAAAGGAAAACCACTAATCTTCACAAATTTCCATTTGTGTACAATTCTGAAATCCACATTCATGCCTCAAACCAGGCTATTTTTTAATCCTTTTTTATTATTTTTTATTAAGTTTATTTATTTATTTAATCACAAAATTTCCTTCCATCCTCCCTTCCCACCCCCCCCTACCCTCAAAGGGGTGAATAGGTTAGTATTGTAGATATATATTTTCATACACATGTTTACAGATTAGTAATTTTCAGGGATGAGGAATTAGGTTTTAAAGAAAAGAGATACATTAGAGATCATTTTTATAAAGTATTCAACAGATTCTGAAAAGTGGTTTCTTTTTTGTGTTTTGTTTTATTTTTCTTCCTCTGGATGGGGATAATATAGTCCAAAAGCCAGTCTAATAGTTATCCTCACTCTCTGGACTGCTGAGAGGAGTTGCTTCCAGCAAGGTTGTTCATCTCACATTGTTGACATGTACTTTGTTCACTTGATTCTGCTCCCTTCCCTCAGCATCATATCCCTTAAGCCATTCCATACTTCTCTAGAGTCTGACCATTTATGGTTTCTTATAGAACAATAATATGCCATAGTACTTATGTACCATAACTTGTTAAGCCATTCCCCAGTGAATAGACATCCCTTCAATTCAATTTCCAATTCTTTGCCACTACAAAAACAGCTGCTATGAATATTTTAGAACATGTAGGTCCTTTTCCAATTTTCTATAATTCCTTCTGGATAGAGACCTAGAATTGAAATTTCTACAGTTTTATTGCTTTTTTTAGGGCATAGTTCCATATTGCTCTCAGCAGAAACGTTGGATTAGTTCACAACTCCCACCATGGAATGCATCAATGTCCCAATCCTCCCACAACCTATCCAACATTGATCATCTTGATCAAACTGAAGTGTGAGAAGATACCTCATTACTGTTTTAATTTGCATTTCTCTAATCAACAATGATTTGGAACATTTTTTTTCATACAATTATATATGGTTTAGATTTCTTCATTTGAAAACTATCTTTTCATATTCTTTGGTCAAGCCAGTCTCTAAGTCTACATCTGGTGGTCAGCCTGGAGAGATAAGTAAATTAAGCTCAAAGTTGAAAACAGTACTGTATGATCCCTTTTCCTCTGCCTAAAGAGAAGTGAATTGACCATTTCTTTTTTTAATTTAAATTGTGATATATTTTATTTTTTCATTCTTTTTTTTGTTTTTTGAATTTTTGAATATTTCCCCATCTCGATTCATTCCCCCCAACCCCCCACAGAAGGCAGTCTGATAGTCCTTACATTGTTTCCATTCTATACATTGATCTAAATTGAATGGTGTTGAGAAATCATATCCTTAAGGGAAAAAATATATGAAATAGCAAAATTACATAATAAGATACCATTTTTTAAAATTTAAATTAAAGGTAATAGTCTTTGGTCTTTGTTTAAAATCCACAATTGTTTCTTTGGCTATAGATGGTATTCTCTATCACAGATACCCTAAAATTGTCCTTGATTGTTGCACTGATGGAATGAGCAAGTCCATTAAGGTTGATCATTACTCCCTTGTAGTTGTTAGGGTATACAGTGTTCTTCTGGTTCTGCTCATCTTGCTCAGCATCAGTTCATGCAAATCCTTCCAAGCTTTCCTGAATTCCCATTCCTCCTGGTTTCTAATTGAACCATAGTGTTCCAAGAACATACATGTATCACAATTTGTTCAGCCCATTCTCCAATTTATAGACATTAGCTCAATTTTTAATCTTTTTTTCCACCACAAATGGGGCTGCTAAAATTTTTTTGTACAAGTGATGGTTTTACCTTTTTTCCATGATCTCTTCAGGGTATAGGACACAGTAGTGGTATTGCTGGATCAAAGGGTTTGCACATTTTTATTGCCCTTTGGGAGTAATTCCAAATTGCCTCTCCAGAAAGGTTGGATGAGTTCACAGCTCCACCAACAATGCATTAGTGCCCCAGATTTCCCACATCCCTTCCAATATTGATCATTGTCCTTTCTGGTCATGTTGGCTAGTCTGAAAGGTGTGACATGGTAGCTTAACTTGCAATTCTCTAATCAGTAATGACTTAGAGCAATTTTTCGTAATGACTATGGATCGCTTTGATTTCCTCATCTTTAAATTGTCTTTGCATACCCTTTGCCCATTTGTCAAGTGGGGAATGACTTGTTTCTTTTTATAAATTTGACTCAGTTTCTCTATATATTTAGAAATGAGTCATTTGTTAGAAATCCTATTTGTAAAAATTGTTTCCCAATTTACTACATTTCTTTTGATCTTGGTGTACAGTGGTTTTTGTTTGTTCAAAAACTTTTTAATTTAATGTAATCAAAATGATCTGGTTTGTTTTTAATGATGCTCTCCATCTCTTCCTTGGTCATAAACTGCTTCCCTTTCCATAGATATGACAGGTAAACTATTATTGACTTTTCTGTCTAAATCCTGTACTCATTTTGATCTTATCTTGGTATAAGGTGTGAGATGCTGGTCTAATTCAAATTTTTTGCAATATTAACTTCCAATTTTCCCAACATTTGTTTATCAAAGAGACAGTTTTTAGTCCAGAAGCGTAGGACTCTTTGGTTTTACCAAATAGAAGATTACTATAATCATTTCCTGCTATCATGCTTTTGCACTTAGTCTATTCCACTGATCCACCACTCTTTCTTAGCCTTAGCCAATACCAGAAAGTTTTGATGACTGATGCATTATAATATAATTTTAGGTATTGTAGGGCTACATCACCTTCTTTTGCACTTTGTTTTCCATTAAATCCCTGGAATTATTGGCTTTTTATTTCTTAATATGAATTTTTATTTCTTCATATGAATTTAATTATAGGTTTTTCTAACTCAATAAAGTAATTTTTTGGAATTTTGATTGGTAGGGCACTGAATAAGTAGTTTAATTTAGGTAGAATTGTCATTTTATTATATTATATCATTATATTTATTATATTAGCTCAGTTGATATTTGCCCAGTTTTTAAAATCTGATTTTTATATGTGAGAGAAGTGTTTGTAGTTATTTTCATAGAGTTCCCGAGTCTACCTTAGCAGGTAGACTCCTGAGTATTTTATATTATCTTGAAGATATTTTGAATGAGATTTCTCTTTCTAGCTCTTGCTGCTGTATCTTGCTAGTAATGTATAGAAATGAAGAAGATGGATATGGGTGTGTTTTATATCCTACGACTCCGCAAAAGTTAATTGCTTCCTAGAAGTTTTTTATATGATTTTTTCGGATTCTTTAGGCATACCATCATGTCATCTGCAAATAGTGAGAATTTTCTTTCTTTATTCCCAATTCTAATTCCTTCACTTTATTTTTCTTCTCTTATTGCTGAAGCTAACATTTCTAATATAATATTGAACAGTAGTGGTGATAATGGGTATCCTTGTTTCACCCCTGAACTTATTGGGAATGCCTCTAGCTTATCCCCATTGCTTATAATGCTTGTTGATGTTTTCAGATAGATACTGTTTATTATTCTAAGGAACAACCATTTATTCCTATGTCCTCTAGTGTTTTTAGTAGGAATAGGTGCTGTATTTAGTCAAAGGCTTTTTCAGCATCTATACAATCATATGGTTTCTGATAGTATAATTAATTATATCAATAACAAACCTAACAGTTTTCCTAATATTGAACCAACCTTGCATTCCAGGGATAAATTCTACTTGATCATAATGTATTATCCTGGTGATAACTTGTTATAATTGTTTTGCTAAGATTTAATTTAAGATTTTTGCATCTGTAATCATCAGGGATATAGGTTTATAATTTTCTGTTTTGACTCTTCCTGGTTTAGGTATCAGCATGATATTGGTGTCATAGAAAGAATTAGGCTTAGTTTTGTCTTCACCTATTTTTCCAGTTTATATAGAAATTGGAACCAGTAGTTCCTTAAATGTTTGACAGAATTCACTTTTTAATCCATCTAGCAATGGAGATTTTTTTCTTAGGGAATTCAATAATGGCCTGTTGAATTTCTTTTTCTGAGATAGGTTACTTACATATATAATTTCCTCTTCATTTAACCTGGGCAATATATTTTTGTAAATATTCATCCATTTCAATTAGATCATCAAATGATTAGCATTCAGTTGGGCAAAGTAATTCCACATTATTAATTTCCTCCTCATTAGGGGTAAGTTCACCTTTTTTTATTTATGATACTGGTAATTTGTTTTTCTAATTTCTTTTTTTTACATCAAATTAATCAGAGGTTTATCAATTTTCTTGTTTTTTTTCAAAAAACCATCTCTTGGATTCATTTATTAACTCAATAGTTTTCTTGTTTTTGATTTTATTAATTTTTTCTTTAATTTTTAGAATTTCTAATTTGGCATTTAATTGGGGGCTTTTAATTTGTTCTTTCTGTACTTTTTAGTTGCATGTTTAAATCATTGATTTCCACTTTCTCCAATTTACTCATGCAAGCATTTAAAGATGTAACATATCCCCTGACAACTACTATGGCTGTATCCCCTAAGTGTTGGTATATAATCTTGTTATTGTCATTATCTTGGATGAAATCAATAATTCTCTCTCTCTAATTTGTGGTTTGATTCACTTATTCTTTAAAATGAGATTATTTAGTTTCTACTTAGTTTTAGGTCTAACTCTCCCTGGCCCATTATTGCATGTGATTTTTATTGCACTATGATCTGAGAAGGATGTATTCAGTATTTCTGTCTTTCTATATTTCATTATTATTATTATATTTTTTCTGCCCGAGTATATGGTCAGTTTTTGTGTAAGTGCCATGTACTGCAGGAAAAAAACACATTCCTTTCTATCTCTATTAAACTTTCTTCAATGGTCTATCATGTCTAGGTTTTCTAACATTCTGTTTACCTCCTTAATGCCCTTCTTGTTTATTTTGTTGTTAGATTTATCTAAATCTGAAAGTGGGAGATTGAGGTCTCCCACAAGTTGAGTTTTGCTGTCTATGTCTTCCTTTAACTCATTAAACTTCTCATCTAAAAATTTGGATGCTTTATCACTTGGTGCATACATATTTAGTATTGAAATTTCTTCATTGGCTATGATACTTTTTATGAGGATTTCCTTCCTTATATCTTTTAATGAGATCCATTTTTGCAACTGCTTTGTCTGAGATAAGGATTGCTACCTCTGCTTTTTTCACAACAGCTGAAGCAAGATTTATCTTGTTCCAATCTTTTACCTTTACTCTGTATGTATCTCTCTACTTCAAATGAATTTCTTGTAAGCAGCACATTGTAGGATTCTGATTGTTAATTCAGTCTGCTATTCACTTACATTTTATGGAAGAGTTTGTCCTATTCAAATTCAAAGTTAGAATTACTAACTCTTTATTTCCCTCCATGATACCTTCCCTCTGTTCCTATTATTACCCTTTTTTACACTTTATCCATATGCCCCAGTATTTTGTTTCTAAATATCACCACCTTCAGTGTGTTTGCCCCCTTGTATCCAACCCCCTCCCTCCCCTTTCTTTCCCCTTTCCCTTTGTCCCTTCTTCTTTCTGTTACTTCCTCTTTTAATCCCCACTCCCCCTTTCCTTTTTTAATACTTGAAAGGTACTATAAGTTTCTCAACTTAACTGAGTGTATGTATGTTAACTTTATACCTGATCTGATGAGAATAAGATTCAGGCAGTTCTCGCTTCCTCCCTTCTTCCCCTCTATTGCTTTGGGGTTTTTTTTTTAGGTTTTTGCAAGGCAAATGGGGTTAAGTGACTTGCCCAAGGCCACACAGCTAGGTAATTATTAAGTGTCTGAGACCAAATTTGAACCCAGGTACTCCTGACTCCAAGGGCGATGCTTTATCCACTATGCCACCTAGCCGCCCCTTCTTCACCTCTATTGCAACAGATCCTTTGTACCTCTTTGTGTAAGGTGATTCACACCACTCAGTCTCCTCCATCCTCCCATCTCTTTACTGTCCCCCCTTGTTAAGGAGATATTTTTAAATCATTCTATCAGAGTCACAGATAAGTCATGAGTGTCTATCACTTCTGGCTAAGTATATTCTCTCTAATAAAGTTACAATTCTCAAGAGGTGGGGATATAGTCAGTTTCATCTTATTGGATAGTAGTTTTTTTCTTTATCTTTTTTTTTACATTTTCATGTGTCTCTTAAGTCTCCTGTTTGATGTCCAAATTTTCTATTTAGCTCTGGTCTTTTCATCAGGAAATGTTGTAAGTCTCCCATTTCGTTAAATGTCCATCTTTTCCCCTGGAAGAGAAGGCTCAGTTTTGTTGCATAGTGAATTCTTGGCTGCATTCCAAACTCCCTTCCTTTTAGGAATATCTCATTCCAGGCCCTTCGATCCCTTAATGTTGATGCACCCAGGTCCTGTGTAATCTCTACTATGACCCCGTGGTATCTAAATTGTTTCTTTCTCAATTCTTGCAGGATTTTCTCTTTATTAGGTAGTTCTGGAATTTGGCCATTTTATTCCTTGGTGTTTTCATTTTAGGATGCCTTTCTGAAGGTTATCAAAGCAGTCTTTCTATAACTATTTTGCCCTCTGGTTCCATGATATCAGTGCAGTTTTCCATCACTAAATCCTGTAATATTGAGTCCAGAATTTTTTTTTCTCTTCAACATTTTCAAGAAGCCCAATGATTCTTAGGTTGTCTCTCCTGGCTCTACTCTGAGGTCAGTAGTTTTGCCAATTAGATATTTTACATTTTCTTCTATTTTTTTTTTATTTTGGGGTTTTTTAACAGATTCTTGATGTCTCATGAAGTCATTAGTTTCAACAGATCCCATTCTTTTTTTTTAGAGAAAAATTTTCTTCATTAACATTTTGCAGCTCCTTTTCCAATTGGTAAATTCTATTTTCGAAGGAGTTTTCCATTTGCCCAATTGAGGTTTTGAGAGAATTATTTTCCTTTTTGCATTTTCCCAATTGAGGACTTGACAGAATTATTTCCTTTTTTGTATTTGTCCAATTATATTTTCCAAGGATTCGTTTTCTTTTTGCAAGATGTTAATTTTCTCTTGAATTTCTTTTGCCAATATTTCTAATTGATTTTAAATTCCTTCCTGATTTCTTCTAGAAAGTCTTTTTTGGGCTAGAAACCAATTCATATTCTCCTCAGAAGTTCAAGATCTCTCTGGGTTAGAGTCTGTGCCCTCAAAGCAGTTTTCAATGGATGCCCATTTCCTCTGGCCTTTCTTCATTTTCCTAACTTCTTGTATTGGTGGAGAGGCTGGTTCACAGAGGTTTGGTTTTGAAAACCCCTAGAGGCTTTGCTCACTGAGTTTAGTAACTCCAAGTGGCCTGACCACTTGGATTCTTAACTAAATTGATGATAGTATTATCTGGGTATCACATCTAATAAAGGCTCCAGACATAGTGCCAAGGAGTCCAAGTTTTATTATACATTTTATCATTGTTCTTATGTATTATTGAGGAGCTGATTTTTCACTGAGAAAGGCAGTACTGTAGTTTGAGAACTGACTTCAGGATTGGTACAGTTTGAGTTCAAGTGCTATTTAAGTGACTCTAAGCAAGAGGCACAACCAAGATATCACTAACACTATAAGTTGCAATACAGTTGTTGATCTCTATTAATTTTAGGGAATTTCCTAATTGAAATTTATCTATAATGTTAAAAATATAGATATAAATAGGGTAAAATACATTCTGAAAGTAAATGCACTGGTTGCAGTGAAGAAAGTGTGTCCATTATTAAGGGAATTCAAATCTATTATGACAAGGTCACAAACATATAGGGGGAAATTATAGTTTGCCAGAGATAAGGGCTCTCCAGCTAATTTCATATTGGGTAAATATATACACTACCCCCTCCAGATAATGAGTCAGCTTTGCCCTGCAGAGAGAGGAAGAGACTTGGGAGAGTAACTTATACACTGTTGGAAAAGCATGGAGAGCTCAATAATTCCTAAGTACTTCAGCCCAGTAGGTTGGCGATATAAAAGGAGAATGTGGGAAGACCCAGCTTCTGATATTTCCTGTTGAATCATCTCAGGATAATGACTACCAATACCACCTGGCACTACATAATATTATCAAACCTGCTGTGTTTAATAACCACATGTTATAATTTAGAATTGCTTATGTAATCAGAAACAGAAAAGGACAAACTTTGAGTCAAGGAAAAACATCTTCAAATATTCATTGTACAACTCACAATTCACCATTTGCATGACTTCAGGAAGTTTCCTTAACCCCCTTCATGGAGATACTAATTCTATAAGGTATTTTCTAGATTCAAATCTTTTTTCTTCTTATTGATATTTTATTTTTCCAAATACATCTTATGAAAGTTTTTCAACATTCATCTATATGCATAGTTATATTTTTAAGCTACAAAATTTCCTTTCATCTTCCCTTGCTACCCTCTTCCCCTCAGTGGCAAACAGTCAGGTTAACATTGTACATATATATTTATGATAGATGATAGATTATTCATTTTTGGTATGAGTAATTCGTATTAAGAGAAAGAGATACATAAGAGATATTTTTATATAGTGTTCATCAGATTGTTTTTTAATTTTTTCATCCATATTGACAATATATTTTTAAGTTACAAAATTTCCTTCCACACCCCCTTTCCCTGAATGTCAAATTGTCAGGTTAGCTTTGTACATACATATTTTTGATAGATATGTTTACAGATTAGTCATTTTCAGTATGAGGAATTAGGATTAAGGGAAAGACATACATAAGATACAATTTTTGGAAAGTGTTCATCCGATTCTGAAGAGCTGGTTTTGTTGTGTTTTTTTTTCTTCCTCTGGAAGGGGATAACATTGTTCATATCCAGTCTAATACAGTTGTCCTAGCTCTCTGAACTGCTGAGAGGAGCTGTTCCCATCAAGGTTGATCATCTCATAATGTTGCTGTTGATGTGTGCATTGTTCTCTTGGTTCTGCTCCCTTCAGATTCTGTAACCCATTCCTTGCTTCCCTAGAGTCTGACTATTCATTGTTTCTTATAGAACAATAATATTCCATAGTATTCATGTACCATAATTTATTTAACCATTCCTCAATTGTTGGGCATCCCTTCAATTTCCAATTCTTTGTCACCACAGAAAGATCTATTATGAATATTTTGGAACATGAGGGACTTTTGCCATTTTTATGATTTCTTCTGAAGATAGACCTAGAAGTAGAATTTCTGGGTCAAAGAGAATGAACATTTTATTGCTCTTTGGGCATACTTCCATATTGCTCTCCAGAATGGTTGGTTCTATTCATAACTACACCAGTAATTTATCAGTGTACCCATCCTCCCAGAACTTCTCCAACATTGATCATTTTCCCTTTTTCTCATCTTAGTCAAACTGTGTGAGGTGGTGCACCTCATTGTTTTTTTCAATTTGAATTTCTCTAATCAATATTGATTTGGAGCATTTTTTCATATGTTTATATATAGCTTTAATTTCCTCATTTGAAAACTGTCTATTGATATCATTTGACCATTTATCAATTGCTGAATGACTTATTAACTTTACAAATTTGATGAAATTGTCTATATATTTTAGAAATGAGGCCTTTATCACCCAGTTGTGAAAATTGGTTCCCAGCCTTCTGCTTTCCTTCTGATTTTGGCAGCATTGATTTTATTAGTGCAAAAGGTTTTTAACACAGTCAAAAACATTCACGTTATAATTTATAATGTTCTCTATTTCTTGTTTGGTCATAAATTTGTCCCCTTTCCATAGTTCAGCTAGAGTATTTCTTGGTCTATTAACCTATCTATGATCATCCCATATCCATTTTGACCTTATTTTGGTATAGAGTGTGAGATGTGGGTCTATGCCTAGTTTTTGCCATATTATTTTCCCAAAAATTTTTAAAAATTTTTTTTTATTTTTAACAATTTTTGTCAAATAATGAGTTCTTATCCCAAAAGCTGATACCTTTCGATCTGTCAAAGAATAAATTACTATAGTCATTTACTGCTGTGTCTCTTTTGAGCCTATCCTAATCCTCTGATCCATTATTCTATTTTTTAACCAGTATCAGGTAGTTTTGATGACTGCCGCTTTATAGTATAGTTTTAGATCTTGTAGAGCTAGGCCACCTTCCTTTACCTCCCCCCCCCCATCAATTCCCTTGCTATATTTGACCTTTTGTTGCTCCAGATGAATTTGTCATGATTTTTGCTAACTTGATAAAACACATATTATGGTAGTTTGATTGGTATGTCACCGAATAAGTAATTTAATTTGGGTAGAATTTTCATTTTTATTATTATGACCTCAAGCAATTGACATTTTTCCTATTATTTAGATCTGATTTTTTGGGGGGGGAGAAGTGCTTTACAATTTTGTTCATACCAGTTTCTGGTTTTGTCTTGGAAGGTAGACTTCACTTTCTGTCTCTTGGTCTTTGTTGTTCATATGTAGAGATGCTGATGATTTATATGGTTTTATTTTATATTCTGGTACTTTACTGAATTTGTTCATTATTTCAAGGAGTTTTTTAGATTATTTTCTTGAGTTCTCTATGTATGGTATCATCATATCATTTGCAAAGAGGGAAAGCTTCCTCATTGCCAATCCTGATTCTTCCAATTTTTTTTTCTTCTCTCATTTCTAAAACTAGCATTTCTAATACTATATATTGAATAGTAATGGTGATAATAGGCATCCTTGTTTCCCCTCTGATTTTATTGAAAAATGCTCTGAGTTTATCCCCATTACATATAATATTTGTTTGTTTTAAATAGATACTATTTATTATTTTAAGGAAAATTCCATTTATTCCTGAACTTTCTATTGCTTTTAATAGTAATGGATGTTATATTTTATCAAATGCTTTTTCAGCATCTATTGAGATAATCATGTGATTTCTCTTTGTTTTCCTATGAATATGTTCAAGTATGCTGAATATTTTTCTAATATTGAATCATCCCTGACTACCTGGTACAATTCCTACCTGATCATTTTCTATTTTCCTAGTAATAACTTGCTGGAGTCTCATTGTTAAAATTTTATTTAAGATTTCTTTGGTCAATATTCATTAGAGACATTGATTTATAATTTTTCTTTGTCTATTTTTATTCTTCCTGGTTTTGGTATCAGCACCAGGTTAGTGTCATAAAAGAAATTTGGCAGAACTCCTTCTTCTATTTTTAAATAGTTGTGTAGAAATGGAATTAATTGTTCCTTAAATGCCTGATAGAATTCACTTGTGAATCCATCCAGACTTGGAGACTTTTTTTTTAGTGAGTTTTTTTGATAGTTTCTTCTATTTCGTTTCTGAAATGGAGGTAAGTAATTTATTCCCTCTTCTGTTAATCTGGGGAGCTTGTAGGGTTTTTTTAATATTCATCCATTTCACTCAGTTTATCTGATTTATTGGCATACAGTTTGGCAAAGTAGTTCCACATTATCTCTTTAAATTCCTTCTTATTGGTGGTTAATTTACCCTTTTCTTTTTTGATACTAGTAATTTGGTTATGTGCTTTCTTTTTTTTTAATGAGAGTAATCAAAAGTTATCTACTTTATTGTCTTTTTCATAAAACAACTCTTAGTTTTATTTATTAGATCAATGGTTTTCTTGCTTTCAGTTTTATTAATTTCTCCCTTGATTTTCAGAATTTCTTATTTTTTATTTAATTGGAGATCTTTAATTTGTTCTTTTTTTCTAGCTTTTTTAGTTCCATACTCAATTCATTGCTCTTCTCTTTCTCTATTTTATTCATATAGGCATTTAGAAATATAAAGTTTTCCCTCAAAACTTCCTTGTCTGCATTCCATTCAAGCTCCAAACTTATTCAATTGCATTTAAATTCACAATTTTAAAAAATAAATTACCATAAGCATTCTTTCACAAGATTTCACTTTGAAATGTCTTTAATCTATTTTCATAAGTATAAACAACATTATATTTAGAAATTGGCTTCTTGAAAAAAAAACAATGCTAACCTATGTGTCCATGACATTTTAGCACTTAGAATTTAAATGATGCTTTCATAAGTCTATTTGCCTTAAGATAGTCAAAACTGTTTCATGTTTTTATATAACTTAAAAATGTTTGCATATAGAAAAGAGAGAATATTTAATAATCAAAGTTTGCAATTAAGAACTAAAGTCACATTAAGGAAAATTGTTTATGTGTCCTATGTGACCCTGGGCAAATCACTTCACACCATTTGCCTTAAATTCTTTATATATAAAATGAGTCTGAGAAGGAAATTACCAACCATTCCAGAATCTTTGTCAAGAAAACTCCACATGGTGTCACACAATCTTAGTCATGACTGAATACTGTGTAGTTTTAACTATAGTTTCATATGCATATGTATATAGATATGTTCATAGATAATTTTATATGTACATGTAGATAATTCATAAAGATTATCAGTGCACAGAGGTGGGAAGAGACAGGGAAGTAAGGGAAAAGAAGAAGAAAATGAGGATTAAGTAAAGACGAAAAGGAAGGAGATAGATTGGAGACAGTGCAAGAGAGAGTTAAGTAACTTAAAAGTTTAATAAGATTTTGGGGCTATTTATCTAATTTTATGATAAAATTATTCACTTCCATCAATTTTGCAAAATTTCTCATATTAATATTTATAGTATTCTTGCTATTACTATTATTCTTAGATAAGGGCTAGACCTATGATTTCAATGATATAAGGAACTAATTAAGTGACAGTATTAACTCCTTACTGCTCTATAATTTGTAGTCTTAACTGCCTAAAATGTTGAGCAATTAAGTGACCTATACAGAGTCATAGAATAAATATTATAGTTGTGGTAGAATGAGCATCAAAACTATGTATATAGCAGCAGTTAGGTGGCACAATAGATAGAGCACCAACCCTGAAGTCAGGAGGACCAGCATTCAAATCTGGCCTCAGATACAAAATAATTACTTAGGTGTGTGACCTTGGGCAAGTCACTTAACCCCTTTTCCTTGCCAAAAAAAAAAAACAACTTTGGGTATTTCCTCAGCTAAGGCAAATTGTAACCTATTAGCAGACTTAGTAGAAAGGACAAAATGAAAAAGGAAATAAAATCACCTCCTTTGGCCAACCTGAAAATGAGCCTTTCAGAATTTAACAAGGTTAATGATTAGGTATAGCTGAAATATCCTTCCCTGGGACAATTCTAGAAACATTTGTAAGTTTCTTAAGCCTCTGAAAACTTATATCTTATTGTCATAACTTTAGAAAATCCAGATTAATGCATACCATAATAAAGTATTGTCTAAGGACATCAGAACTATCATAATTATCACCATCATTGATTATCGAGTTTTCATAGCACTGTGGAAAAGTCAAAATGGTGACAAGGGAGATTAAGGAAATCATTCAGTCTTGGCACTAGTTTTGATAAGTTATTTTTAAACTTCAAGTGAAATTTTTTGGCTTTAATTCTAATTACCATGTCTTAATAGATCTAGGTCATGCTATTAAACTTGGTTTCACGAAAGCATAAAACACAAAGCACAATCTAAAGAAAATGCCTAGATGGAATGACCCCTCTTACAATCTAGAATGCTGCATCACTTCTGTGATGAATGAGTACTCTAATTCATAAAGAAAAAGGTAATCTTTTTTGTTCCCAGAATAGAACATCATCCTGGAGCACAACTCACATACTTTTATGATAATATCTAAGGAATAACTTATGTTTCAATATGATGTGATGCAGTCCTGTATATACATTAACCTCTGATTTTTCCAAAATAACCAAAAATTTCATACAAATATATTTGTGCATAATGAAATTTGAAAATTCTGTTGCTCCCCATGACTATATGGCATCCTGAAATATTCTTCAAATTATCCATTTTTTTGCTATAAAATTTGCTATAAAATATAATTTATTATGATTCCATTCTTTGAAACATTAGGGAATTTCTAAAGATTCAATTAGAATCATTTATGGACAAATATAATAATGTATAGATAATAGTTTTCAGATGACAGCAGTCCTAATGAGATTATTCCAACTATTTTCATAGTCCATCCTCTCTCTGCCTAAAACTGGCAAGTAAGTTTCCTCACCAATCTTCCAAGATCACGATTGTCATTGTGTTAGTCAGCATTTTTAAAATAAAGTTGTTTCAGGTTAAGAAAAAGAGAAAGGAATAAAAATGTGGAACTTATTACAAAAAACTGAACATTAAAAATTATCTTTGCATATAGATAGAAAAATAAATTTCTATTAAAAAAAAGATGCTTTCCTATATAATAGTTTAGTTGTTGTCTATACTTTGGGGAGGGGTGAGGTAGGTGCTGCTCTATCACCTCTGAACTAATTATTGTGGTCTAAGATCTCTTAGGTGTCTCTGAATCTATTCCTTTCATAGCATGGAACAATAATGGAACATTATTGATTGGAACATAGGTGTTTCATCTCATGATCTAATTTGTTTAGTAATTCCCCAGTTGATGAGAACATTGCTAAAATAAAAGTTATTGTACAAATTATTATTTTAATATTAATGTGATACAGCATAACTTGAGAGTTGGTATTACTAGACTTCTTTTCTATCCCATCTATAATTTCCATTAATAATCTTGACTAAATGTAAAGACCATATGAGATTGCCTCTGTTGGGAAGAAGAAAGAGGGGGAAAAATTGTAAAACTCAACACCTTGCAGAAAAAATTAGATTGGTAGAGAGAATGAATGATGGAATGAATGGTAGAAACTACCATTGTATAATTGGAAAACAAATAAAATATTTATATAATGAAACAAAAAAGAATCTTGACTATTTCTGTACATGATTTGTTATTATTTCTTCTAGTTTAATAAAATGATTTTAGTCTTATATGACACTAAATCTTTAAATTAATTTAGGTAATATTTCAATTTTATTATAATGACATGGCTCAAATCTGGACAATGAACATCTCCCCAATTATTTGTCTCCCTTTTTTTATAATGAGTATTTGATAGTTGTATAACTTCTGAATGCGTCTTGGTAAATATAATTCATGTTGTTTCTATAGTCTATTAGTTAGAAAGGAATATTCCTTTCCATTTTGTTCAGATTTGATAATACAAAATAGACTGTGATTTATATCCTGATCATTTACTGAAACTTTTTCAAATTTTAGTTGAATCTTTTAGATCTCTCTAAATACACTATTCTGCAATTCTGTTTCTTCATTTTCAATGCTTATTTTCTAAATTAATATTTCTTATTTTACTCCTAAAACTGAGTTCAGTGAGCTAAAAAGAGGAAAAATTTAGAAAGAAAGCGACTTTAATCAACGTACTTGTGCATATAGGATCAAAATTTGTGTGTTCTCTTTACTCAAAAAAACCAAGATTTTTAATAAGTATTTTAAAATATTGGCAGCTATCTTACTTTCTTGTCCAACATGAATATTTTCAAGGTGTGCTTAGTGAATTCATTTAAATACATTCAAAACAGTCTATTTCTGTTTCTAAACAAAGGGCAAATGGCAGGAGGAGGGGTGAGTCCATGTTCTTCACTGTAGGAAAAGATAAGACTAATGGAGGATTGAGTCATAGAGAAATTTCAACAAAAAAGAAGCAGCAGAGGGCACCAAAGAGCAATGGTTTCTTGGGGACTTCTTTCAAGGTGCTAACAGGGTTCCCTCTATCTATTATAAAATTCTTAGACAAAAAAAAAAAAAGAGAGACATTTGGAGAGAATTTTTAAAAAGTCTCATTTTTCAAAAAACAAGCAAAACTACAGTTGTTTTGATTTGAAGATAAGCACTGAAGCAAATGCAGCCTCTTGCTTATCACTTGGAATATGCAGAATTTCAGAGTTGGAAGTCTCATATCTTCAAGAATTTCCTTTCAAGCATATCATTAAAAAAAAATCTCCTCTCTAACATATCTGACAAGTTGTCATCCATCCTTTACTTCTAGCTTTCTAACAACTGAAAGCCTGTTTCTTACCTGGAAAAATTAGGATATTCTCTGTACCTTATAAGCAATCTAAGTTTTCTTCTTTGTAATTTACTCTTATTGGGTCTAGCTTTGTTTTCTGGAGCCAAATAGACTAAACTGAATCTTCCTTTTCCAGGACAGGTCTTTAGAGAATTGTGAACAGCCATTACATTTCACTCACTTTCCTTTTCTCTAAACTAAACTTCACCAATTACTTCAATAATATATATGTGTGTGTGTGTGTGTGTGTGTGTGTGTGTGTGTGTGTGTGTGTGTGCTCATCATTCATATACTAACAATGTTAAACCTTCTTTAATGCATACTAGAAACATAGCAATGTTCTTTATTAAATGTGATGCTCAGAATTGAACACAGGGTTTCACATTGTATATATTCTGTAGGATGCAGCTAATCTATTAATTCCAATATTGCCTCCTTATTCATCGAAACTATTATTTTGGGGTGTTAGCATTTTTACTACATTGATTTCACATTTTTTGGTAAAATTTTAGAATAATGCATCTTGTACTTTCATTAAAAGAGGCAATGCCTTGAACCTTCAACCTCTTCTTTATTCTCACACAAAATACTTATGAGACCCCAATTTTTTTCTTTTTTTGCATCTTTTATGATAGACTTTCTGAAATCTTTTCTTTCATAGTGTGTGCACAACCACAAGTGTGTATATACATACAAATACATATATATATATATATATATTCAATGAATTTTTTAATATTCTCAATTCCATCTGCAAAATTAGATAGCTGCAAGTCCTAAAACATATCTTTTTGCTGTTTCAGATATGATCACAATTTATTTTCTGAAGTATCAGTGGTTTTCAGAAATAGCATTTCTTATTTTAATGTTCAAAGAAGTAATCTAATTTATATTTTTCTTGCTTTACAATTTTTTAATCTAAAAATCTTTTGTAAAACAGTTGAAATTAAATGTTTGTATGGATGTTTATGCTTGGGCTATGAAAATAAAGTGTTGAAGATGATTTTAACCTAAATGTTAGTTAAAAGAGAAAACTTTCCAAGGAAGCATTATCTTGGCAGAGTCATTTTCACCTGTGTATACTCAAAAAGTGAGAGACTCTTTTGATAATTGTTCCAAGTCTCTGCTTTATATTTGACACTATTCCAGCAGTATCAGACATGCAGCCTCCCACACTCCTAGGTGCCAGTGAAACATACTGAAATGTAATTTGGCAATATTTAACAAAATAAATAAATATATAAAAGAACATAGATAGTGTTATTATGTGGCATTTACTAGTCAATATGTAGTCTATAGGAATGATTATGTATGGCTTAGATTGCTCATTTCTATTTGAGTTTGGATGACCTACAAAACCCAATTATATTTGTTTCTAGTAGTGAGTAATCAAATGTTGCATATATTATTATTCAGTTAGATTGAAGATTCCTTTTTATATGTATGCAAAACCTTAATTATGCTTCTGCATTTCTATCCAGGTAAAGAAGACTTAAGTTTACTTTCTACCAGATGATTGATTAATCCAATGTCTACATCCTAATTATAAGGATCCAGATGAAAACCTCATAAAACAAAAGAGGTTGGTTTACTTGTTCTGGCAAACCCCAATTACACATGAGTTATGTTCTTAAAGTACATTTGGAAATTAGTCATTTGGAACTTGGAATACATTTTTTTGCTATGACAAATAATGCTTTCGATGATGATTAGCTTCCCAAGCTAACATTCACAGAATAACTAATCCAATACATTACCGTGATGTGGAGGAAGACCTTGGGTTATTAAAAATTGTATATGTGAAGTGTATCCAAGCTAGAAAACCTTCAAGAGGTATCTTAGTGAAAGGTTGTATCTACTTTTTTGACCATCAGCTTAGGATCACAAGAAGGCTGGCTATTATTAGATAATAGAATATAATTAATGGCATATTTTTATGGTAAATGAAAGAGATTAAACCACAAAATCTCTTTCAGTCTTCAGGGACCCACTTTTTTCTTCTACAGTTAAATCGTCAATGTGAAGAAAAAAGGGAACAGAAGGTACAGAAACATGCATTTTTAGACCATCAATACATATTAACTTAACAATTAAAAATCTTTACTTTTTATTCTGAATTTAATGAACAAAAAAGAACATGTTCCACTAGATTTTAATCTATGAAACTAAGAAAAATTATTACAGTTTGTTTTCTGATAGATAATAAATTCAGCATGCTACTTGCAAATATTGTCTGAAGTTCCTTTTCTTCTTTGTATTAAAATAAATTACAATGATTCTTCTATTTTTTCTTGCCCATCCTATCCCTACCTTATTTCTCTCAATGTATTGAAAAAGAAAAGAAAAAAATCTTTATTACAAGCATAGTTGAGGAAACAAATCAATTCATTTATCCTGGTCAAAAAATATATGTCTTAAATCTATACATTGAAACCATTTAAATGATAATTTAATTAAATGATGTCTGTGAAGAAATACATTATTGCTGATCAAATTGAACAAGAGTTCTTAAGTCTTTCAAGAAGTATTAGTATTCTTAATGGGAGATTTCTCTCTAATTACAAGCAAGTGTATACTATTAGATGAGCTGAATTCCATCCATCTCTTTGTAAATGAAATCAGAAAATAAAAAGTAACTAATTAAAAGATTTCACAGTTTCTCTTCTAAGAGATATATGCAAGTTTTGTAATTGGATTCATCATTTTCACAGAGAGTAAACCATATCACTTTCCAGACTATCTAATCTCACCTTGCAATATTCAAAATAAAAGTATAAACAAACCCCCATGATGATAATTGCAGCCTATGTACCAAAGTCTGTTGCAGAGGATTAAGAAGCAGTAAAGTTGAACAAAGATTAACAAAGTTCACTCATCAAATATATGCTAATAATGGTCAGTTAAGTGAAAATTATGTCATGGCTAAAGCTAATATCAGTTCATTTTCAAAATAATGTTAAAAAACTGTGAAAAGCAAAGGAACAGAAGGCAAAATTTCAGAAAGCTTAGTATGATGGCTGATTAAGACAAGTTTCCCAAAACATAGAGACATGAACTTGAAAGAGTACAATTACACTGGAAGGAAAACAGATTTGCTGGCAATTCTACAGAAGGTTAATTACAACACCCAAATGGACTAAGAATGACATTTGGGAGGATGAAGAAAGAATAACTACCAAAGAGAAGAAATCTGTCTTCTAGTTGGCAAAAATTTCACTTTCTTCAATGAACTATTTTTTCATGATAAAGTAAAGCAAAGAATAATCCAAAAGAAAAGGGGGGACAATCTGTAAATGATTTTATTGTCAATAAATCAACAATAAACAAATGATTATTATGCAAATACTTTATGCTAGTTAAAGTGGATAATTCACAAAGAATGAAGAATTTCTTATTCTTAAGGATTCTGAATTCTAATTGAGGAGATAAAAAATAAACATGAATAAATTTAAAATAAAAAGATAAGATTTATATTATATATATATATATATATATATATATATATAATATATAATAGCTAAATAAAGCATCATTAGGGAGGAAGAACACCAGCAATTGGGTATGGCAGTTGGTGGAAGGAAAGGCTTCATGTAGGAAGTGAGAATTCAGTTATATCTTAAAGGGCAGAAAAAAGGTGACATGAAAGATAAACTGCTAGCACAAGTATTTATTTTCTCACTTTTTTATGAATAATTTCTTCACATAGAATATGATGAAATATTCAAAAGAAAAAATTACCACAGATAGTCTTATAGTGAAGACCACATGTTCATGGATATGTAAATGACTGAGAGGTATAGAGAATACAGGAACCCTTGTTTTTTTTTTTTTACTAACTGCTTTTTCTTTTGTAAAAACATTGATATTCCAAAAACAGTCTTAATGTATTATCTTCAAATAACATGCCTCTCCTATATGTTAGGTTAATACATAATGCTTTATTAGATGCAATCAATAAGATAATTTGATGAACAATTTTCTGAGTATCACTTTCTAGTAATAACAAATCAGAAATACATCTAGTCATCAAAATATTGAATCAGTTATTAAGCATTTAAGTGACTATGTGCTAATCACTGTGATATGTTCTGTACGTATAACAAAAAAATGAAAATCTCTGCTCTTAAGGGGTTCATTATATTCTAGCAATTGTCTTGGATTCACTAAATGGAGTTTTAATTTAATACAGTCCAGATTGAAGAAGGGTTTTTCTAAATTTTGAATTCAGTTTACTAGATGTTGGGGCAGATATTATCCACAAAGCATTATGCTACTCATCTGTTATACAAAGTTAAAATAAAGCATAATCCTTATTATTTAAATTGCTTACATTTCATTGAGTTTGATAGTCTCCAATTCATCAGAAGTTCCTATGGATTTTTTTTCTTTTTTGACATGAGAAATTTCAAAAATTCTGTCAAAAGATTCTTGGCTATTCAGAAAAGATATACTTAGACATCCACAGATCATAGAGTAAACCACTGAAGACTACCTATTGGCCAGATTGTGGCAAATAAATAGATTGATAGTTCACTGAATAAGTCCTCCAAATATGATAAAGTTTGCCAATGGATAAGTTAAGTTGGGAGCTTAACAGGAAAAGAAAGTTGAACTGGAAAACTGCATCATTCTTTCCATGATGTCAAGTTGTGCCCTGCTAGAAAAAAAAAGTGATTTTTATGCAATTATTCTGCTGATATTATATGGTAAGAAATCAGGAAATGCAATGACTTCAAGAGATTCAGAATTTCATGTGTCTCAAAAAAAATCCAGAAACATGAATGATGGACATAAAGTAAGAGACAACATATTATCAAGAAAGATTTCTTATGCCAGAAGTCATGGGAAAGAAGCCATTGTATTTGCGGGGCAGCTATATTGCACAGTGGATAGAAATCTGGTCCTGAAGTCAGGAGGATCTGAGTTCAAATTTGACTTCAGATACTTAATACTTGCTTAGCTGTATGACCTTGGCCAAGCCATTTGACCCCATTGCCTTACAAAAAACCTGAAGGAAAAAAATCATTCTATTATAGTCAGAAGTCATTCTGTTAGTGAAAAAAGAAATTGAATGATTTGTCTAGTAGGAATAATAAATAGGGAGGGCCTAATCATTACACTCACAACCAGAAAATCTTAAAAAGTAAAGAAAGACCTTTAGAAGATCAGGTAGTTATTCTATGACAGGGTAAGAATAAATATTGCATGGAATAAGAAGCTTTGACTAGGTTGTGAAATTTGGCAATGGACTGAATATTGTCCATGAATCAGTAAATCAATTAATTATTAAGAGCTGAGTCCTGAAAGAAGAAAAGTCACTGAATGCCCCTTATCAAGTTATATAACATCTCAGACCCTCTTTTTTTCATTCATAAAAATAAGGGAATTATAGCAGATGAGCACTGAGATCCTTTACAACTCAAATTCCATGAAGGTTTCTAAGTGTTACATAGTGGTGCAGTGAATGGCCTTATAATCAGGAGGACAGGATTTCAAATTCAGCCTCAGACACTTGACTCTTAACTAGCTATGTGATCCTTGGGCAAGTGAATTAACTCTGATTGCTTCACATCCAGGGTCATCTCCAGTCATCCTGATTCATATCTGACCCCTGAACCCAATTGACTCTAGAGGAGAAAGTGAGACTGGAGACAGCACAGCCCCCCTCACCCAAATCCAGTTCATGTGCTAGACATGTCATCACTCCCTGATATCATGATTTTCTTCAAAAATGGACAACCATAGGAAAAATGTATTTCCTAAACAAAGAGGCAAGTCTAAGGGGAAAAAAATTAAAATTGTTTCTTGGGCATATCCTTCCTCCTTTTCTACTTTCTAGCCATTTTCCCTCTTAGATATTAAGATGACCTCATGCAATCCTAAACCCCTTTTCAGATACCATGTAACCAAAATTGTTTCATGTTCCTATTTACTTCTTTCCTTAGCTTCAATCAAAATCCCAATTCCCATTCCCTTATAGCAAAGTAACTTGGGTGTTCAAGGAATAATCCATTGAATAATTCACTAAAAAAAGAATGACTGTAGAATCCCTTTACCCTTCCTATGACATTTGCTTTTTAAGGGGTTCCTGTTAATTAGAATGACTATTTAATGATAGAATTCCAGGTACTTTTACAAACAGAATCAAGGAAAAATGCACATAGAGGAAAATGAGGATTGTGCTTTGATAATGTCTATGGTTCCTTCTAGTTTTAAGATTCTATATTAAAATGTAAGATATTTTGGGACTAGTCACATATAGGAGAAAAAAATTCTGTACCCTTGTGAGTTCCTCTAAAGTATTCCTGACTAGCAAATAAACACATACATATATTTTAAATTCCATTATTTTCCCACTGTGTTTCCTAAAAGCAAAAACGGGACTTTTGGGGAGTGGGGTGATGGAATGGAAGGAAATGGACTTATGATGATCATTAGTATATATAATTGTTTGCAAGTTAGGTATATTGCATGGAATGTTAGTACGTTTGTCACCTAATACAATATAGAGGGGGGGAAGGAATAGATTAAGCATTATTAATTGCCTACTATTTTCCAGGGAACTGTGATAATAAATGCTATAACCATAAATATTAACTACTTCAACCCTCATAAAAAACCTGGGAGGTAGGCAGTATGATCATTCCCATTTTATAACTAAGAAAATTTAATTAGGCAAAAGTTAAAACTTGTCCAGGGTCACAGAACCAGGGAATGTCTCAAGTTGAATTTGCTCTCAGGTCCTCCTGACTAGACTCAGTGCTCTATCCACTGTGCTGCCTAGTATATAGGATCCATGATGCATCTATATCTATAGGTTGTAGATATATATAGTATTTGGCACTTACTAGATGCTTAATAAATATCTTTGGATTAAATGATTAAAAAATGCAAAGCACTCATTTTAATTTATGTCATCTTTCTATGTGAAATTAGAAAACTAATTTGAATTTAAAGTTAGTGTGATATATTCTCCACAGTTCCTATTTTTAATGCATGAGGCTAATAAATAGTGGCAACCAAAATTAATTGAGTAATACTATGCTTTTCTCCCTTAGGAGACGACATATGTATTTCTTCAAATGAGATTTATTTCATAATACTGGATAAAATGAGATGCTTGCGGAAACGTTCAGCAGTGTCATTCTTAGGACTTCTTGTCATTTGCCTTCTGTTCATGAACCTGTACATTGAAGATGGTTATGTCTTGGTAAGTTTCTTAGATAGATTAAGTTTTATAGGAACAGATTCTATCAGTTCTCCAATTTGCAGCTTAGTCAAGCAAAAGGCAAATTGTCTCTGGAGAGGTCATTGTCCTAGGATTTAAGATCTAGGTTTCAAATCCTATCTGAAATGTTTACCTCTTGGGTGACCTTGCATATACTTAGCCTCTGGGGGCAATTTCCTTAAGGGGACTAAAGGAGATGACTACATCTAGGAGCCCATTATCTTAAGTTAGACCCTCATCTAAGAATCAACCTCATGATGTTCCTTAGCTTGGTAAACAATTACTGAAAAACATTTAATCACAGAGATGAGTAAACTCAATGGGACAGTGTCTGGATTATCTATTTTTTTCTATCATTTTTTTGTTGTTGAATGTTGACTGAGTTGAATAATTATTTAAGTAATCTATGACCTTATAGTATTAAGATGATACTTGTGTATATTTGGGTCTAGAGGGGTCTTAATTTGCATGTGCCCAGACAGCCCAGCCAATGTTTGTAGACTCATTTAGAGCTATTTAATTTACTGGAATTATTGGTCCTTATTGAAATATAGTAAGAAAACCAACTCTTGCTGCATTAAGAATTAATTATGCTTCCTCAAAGCTCCATTGCCTTTGAAGTACCTTTTAATGAGTATTACTGTTTTGTTTAGTCAAAGAAAATTGACATTTTCCCTCCCTTTATAGGGTGTTGACATTTGAATTGATTTTTGAATGGCCCTAAATAGCCCAAATTGGGCCTACATACATATCCATGTTTCTTGATTAAGCTTCAAGAGACAAATATACTCAGATATTCAATGGTTTGGACAGGCAATTTTGCTTCTCCTTTATAAATGAATCTGAATGAGAAATGGGAGATAAGCACAAAGATATTATTATGGAATCATCTTTTATATCAGGTTATAGAAACATATCCAGGACTGATTCCACATTCAACAAATTGATGATAGATTTCTTGTTCACCATAATCCAATTCAGTCAATGAATGGTAATTGAGATAAGCAGGATAGAGGAAAACTTTGCTAATAGTGATTTAATTAAGAAGCTGATACACTAAAGGGGCTGGCCATGAATGCTGAGGAATGATTCTCTTCTCTTCTTCACATTCTTATTGTTTGTAAGTCTGGAAGACTGTGGTGTTCATGGATGGGCAGTCCAGTTTAGTAGAAAAGACACAATTTAGAGTAAAAAAAAAAACCCTTCATTTGATGAACAATTATGAGATTTTACTATGCGACTGTAGACAAGTCACCTGCTTCCCCAAGCCTGTTTCGTTATCTATAAAGATGGAATTATACACTTCTTCTGACATTAAATAGTAATGAAATCGGATCATAAATCCTAACGTCCTAGCTGTTGGATGATGACTTGACTTGTAAGTGATTTGGATTTAAGTGAGATAGAGCTCTGCAAACTCATTACTCTCTTCTCCAGAGTCATCTGGAGTCCAATGGCAAAACACAGGTCAGAACTGGTGACAGCCCTAGTTGCAATGGGAGATCTTTGTCTTTCTAAGCTAAAGTCTTTCCCAGGTCTAGGTTGCTTCAGGCAAAACCCATTTAGGAATTAAAAACTAGAGAAGAATTGAGGCAAGATATTATTTTTTAGTTTGCCTTCACAAAAGAATCTATCTGGGAGACAAAATCCCTAAAGTCAACAAAATAAGGCAACTATTATTGAGAAGAAGCCTTGAAGTCAGGAAGAAGTGGGTTCAAGAACTACCTCTAACATATATTATCTATATTTCTCACAAGACACTGATCCTCTCAATTCTCTTTTCAGGTAAGCTTCTGAGTTACAATGAATTTGGTAGAGAGATCCCCTATCTCAGAGCTCCTTATAGATAAAAACCAAAGGTCCAGTCTCTAAATCTATGATTATTATTTGGGTTTCAGATTCTAGGATAGTAACATAAGAATCAACAGACTGGGAGGGCAGCTAGGTGGCATAGTGGATAGAGCACCAGCCCTGGAGTCAAGAGGACCTGGGTTCAAATCTGACCTCATACACTTAATAATAGTTGCTTATCTGTGTGATCCTGGGCAAGTCACTTAATTCCATTGCCTTAAATAAATTTTTAAAAAATGATAAAAAAATCATCAGACCCAGTTGTGTTTTCCTTGAAAAACAAGTTGAATAAATAGCAGATGTTTTGAGATTAGTCATGTCCATCATTTTATTCTTATTGTGAAGTCCCCAAGAAGAACCTATATAGTGATGTTCTACATTGGAAGTCCAGAAGATCTAAGTTGAAATCCTGCTTCAGGAAAACACTGTGTGATCCTGAAAACACTCACTGACTTCTTCCAAGGCTTAATATTCTCATCTGTGAAATGGAGATTATAATAGAACGTACCTCCTAGGGTTGTCATAGAAATCATTTGATAGAACATATGAAAAGTTCTTTATGAAACCTTAAAGTGTAATGTAAAGGCTATTAAATAATAGATGAGCAACTGTTCATTAATTTAGCATATTAGAAAGTCACATGACACTGTGAAGTTAAAGGGCTGTTTAGGGTCAAGGGTAATAATTCTTGTACCCAACTCTTTATTAAGTTAAGGGGTGTACCATATTCAATATGCTAATCAGTTACTAGAACAAATAGAGAAATGAATGTCTGTACTTCCTACTTGGAAATCATTCTTGTTTCTGTAACTGTTATCTAGAGAAGGAATAGACATTCTGCCCCCTAATAAGTTAAACGAATAATATGAAGAGCAGGAAGACTCTCAATTTTTGTTTTCTTCAATGAACAGTTTGTCTACAATGAGCTTTCAAGTGGAATTTCATTATGCTAAATGGTCAGAGGATTACTATTTATAGAAACCTTCCTACAAAAATCTCTCCTGAAGAGATAGGCCCCTTTGAAATCATTGTAAACCTTGTGAATAAAAGGTCATTTGAAAAAGTTAGAATAAGTTCAGCATTTTGTCCCAGTTTTATCTTCATTTCTTTAACAAATGTGTAACTATTGAGCCAGGCATAAAATAAACTTCAGAATCCCTGGCTTCATGGAATTTAGATATCTTGGACATGATCACAAATATGTGTAATGAAAAATTTTTGCTGTTCAGTCATGTCTGACTGACCCAATTTGGGGTTTTCTTGGCAAAGTTACCAGAGTATTTTATGATTTCTTTCTCCAATTCATTTTACAGATGAATAAACTGAGACAAACGAGGTTAGGTGACTTGACCAGGGTAATGCAACAAAGAATGAGATAGTTCCCAATATACAAAAAAAATCTATGTAAGGAAAAGAATTTTGTAAAAATGTTGGTAAAGTGGATAAAGCACTGGCCCTGGAGTCAGGAGTACCTGGGTTCAAATCCGGTCTCAGACACTTAATAATTACCTAGCTGTGTGGCCTTGGGCAAGGCACTTAACCCCATTTGCCTTGCAAAAAAAAAAAACCTTAAAAAAATGTTGGTAAAGCAAAAGAATTCCATAGAAATGATACAATTGAATTTTGGAAAAAAAAAAAAACTGGCAAACTTTCTAATTCCCATTAGGTGATAAATTTAGAGTTAGAAGAGATCTTAATGCCATAGGATTCTAGTTTGAGGTCACCTAGTCCAATGCTTTCATTTTAGAGATGAAAAATTGGCTCAATAAGTTTAAATGATTTATCTAATATCATATAGGTAGTGTCAGAAGAAAATTTGAATCAGATCCTATGATTCCAAATTCAAATCATTTCTAATGTTCTACTCTGTCTTGTTAGCTAAATTCAACTAAGTCTTTTTCAATACTTTTAGTATTATGCTCAGTGTTAGTCAAATTCAATATTTCCAGTTACCTGTGATCTCATCACTGTGGGGAACGTGTTTCCATGTGTTCATCACAACCCACTTGCATTTTCCTAGCCTCATCTTCTACAATTCTCAATCATGTCCTCTCACAGTCGCTCCAAAGGACGTTCTATGAACCTTTATCAAGGTCTTATAATCATAGAGATGTTAAAGATATGGGAATTTTTTTAAAAAGTCTTCTCTCAAAGAACGTACATTATCCTAAGGCATGAAAACATTCACAATAATGAAATAATAAATTCATCAGTAGTTAATAGAATATTATCTGGACATTAGCACTAGGTGTTAAAGATAAAAAGAAAAATCAAATAGTTAACAGTCACTGTTCTTAGGGACCCCAGTCTATGTAAGGAATCAATATATGCAAATGAATATGTACATCTAAGATATTATAGCATCAATAGTAGCCTCGATAAGATTGGATTGGATCTGGAATTAAGCAAAAGTGAGTTAGAAACCAGATCGTGTTTTAATCTAGCTCTTATGGCCATCAATGAGGAGAGAAATTGTGATGCGATGGTTTGGGGCAGGGAGCCCTTTTCTCATCATAAAGACTAACAATTGTCATAAGAAGCAGATCAACACAACAGCCTGGGGAGTGTCAGCACTACCCCAACTCTTACCCCCAGCTTGCATCTCACCATCAAAGTCATTATCTGAGTAAGTAACTCCAATGTGGATGTGACCAACTGCCACACACAGTGCAAGTAACAGCTAACTAAAGCAACAAGGTACACTGAGGAATGTTTCTGACAGGTCAAAACACCACTACTGCCTTGACCATCATCTACCTTCGCTTCCCAGAGGGAAAAGCTCAGGATTCTAAAGCTAAGAGTTTTGGGTATAAGTGATGCTTCTAACCTAGTGTCATCAGTCATCATTCTGGAAAGTAATCCCAGTGAAGATACAGCCTGGCAACTGGTCCTGAAGGTGCCATGCTCATGGCCACCAAAGACCCAGAAAAGAAACTTCTTACTGCCAAAGATTTGGCATTGTCAAATGGTTCTTTATCAGAAACCAATATGATTTTGGCAATGGATGATATTAAATAAGAAGCATTAATATCTGCACCCTAAAGACCCTGGGTGTTTCAGAGCACCGGTCCTGGAGTCAGTAGGACCTGAATTTAAATCCAACCTCAGACACTTAACAATTACCTAGCTATGTGACCTTGGGAAAGTCACTTAATCCCACTGTCTTGAGAAAAAAAAAAAAGAAAAAAAAGAAAAAAGAAAAGAAAGTAAGCTTCTTGAGAAAAAGAATTGCCTTACTTTTCTATTTGTATCACCAGTACTTAGCACAGTGATTTATACAAAGTGCAGTTAAGACTTCATTCATAATAGCAATCTTACTACACACTATATACTATTGTAACTAATGTTACAATAGTATAAATCAACTCCCCCACTAATCCTTCTATGAATAATAAAAAAATCAACAAATGAAGCTCACATGCCAAAACCATTACTAGGTTAGCAAGCAGATCAGAGAATATGTGACTTAGAGTCAGGAGACATCCTCGATCTATATAGTCCAAACCTAAGATTTTATAAAATTTGAGAAATAGACCTGAAGAGGTAAAATGTTTTAAAGGAAAATGATATCTAAAATTATATATCTGGTAAATGTCAGAGTCAGAATTCAAATGCAAATCATATGGCTATGAATTCAGCCTTCTAGCCATGATAACACACTGATTTCACAAGTCTACCCAGATCAATAAATAATCATGATTGTGAGATATTTCAGATGAATGAATTCAAAGAAAGATTTTGAAAGTAAAAAAATATTCAGATGATATTTATGTTAATAAAAATAAAATTTTATAGTCAATGAAGACTCTTTTTACCCTTTCAATGACTTTCTCAATAGTATTTTGACAATTAATAATTATTTAAATCCCAAATATTGATTTCTATGAAACCATAATATATCTAACATTCTGAAATTCATTTGATTCCCTCTATTTATAATGGACAATTTTCATGGTGAACCCAATACTTCTTTCAATAGCATTTAATATAGGGAGATTCTAGTGATAACCATCACCTACTTTACCATGTGAATTCTATGTTTCCCCTAGATTATTTCATTTGAGTTTCCCTGGGGTTTCAAGAGGATAAAAGATATATCCTAAAGTAGAACCATGCTTAATGTTCATTCTTTCAAACAACAGACATTCATTATACATACCCTATATAGGTACTCCCCTTATGTTGTCATATGGGAGATCCAAAGTAATAAGGTAATAATCCTTGCCCTCAATACAAATAAATCTAGTCAGTAATATGCTATATATGAATAAAAAAATTAACAACTTGTAACTAATCCAAAGGAAGATATTTTCAGTTCATGAGAAGGAATTTATTATGCATGAGAAAGCATTCTAAAAGATTTCAGAGAGGGGGAAATCTCACTTCCAGATGGGAAATCAGAATAGGCTTCAAGAGAAAGAGGTTTTTACCTAGTTCTTAAAGAATTGATAAGATTTCAACAGGTGAAGATAAAAGAAGAAAAAGCAAAATGTAATTTGAAGAGAGGATGAGTAGTCTAAACAAAAAAGCCACAGAGATGTAAAATAACAGTATGTGTGTGGTTTCAGGTTCATGGAAAAATTGTTGTATAAGGCAGATAGATTAGAGAATATTAGGGTCAGCTTTATATGCAAGACTACTAAGTTTTTATTTATTAAATAGTTAATCAAAGAAGTTTGGTGAATAATGGCAAAGTTTTAGTAATAACAGTTTATATAGATTTGGTTCAAGCCTATCTGACTTTTGATGACTCCATTTGTGATTTTCTTAGTAAAGATACTGCCATTTCCTTCTCCAGCTCATTTTATAGAGGAGGAAACAGAGGCAGGTAGGATTAAGTGACTTGCAAAGGTTTTCAAATCTCTAGATCAGATTTTATCTCATATTTGAACTTCCTAACTTCAAGTGTGCATTCTATCCACTGTCTTATTTAGTTGCCCAATTCATTTAGATTTTCCCAATTGACATAACAATTTTCTTAAAATTAGCAATACAGGAATGACCATGCATGTTGTATTATTATTATCACCATAATGACTACTACCATCATATCACTTTCAGTTTGGCAGAATGGCTAGAAAGTCAGCCCATAGCTTGGTATAATGATTAGAAAGTCAGCCTTATTGTCAGAAGGATCTAAATTCACATTTTACCCCCCTGGAACTTGATGGTTAGTTATCTCTGAACAAGCCACTTAAACTCTCTAAGATAGGCTATAGAGAAGGTACCTAGTTTGCATTGGTGTGAGTAGTATCATCTTGGGAGTTTACCCATTAAATCATAGATCCAATCCCAATTTCTGGATTTAATTTTATTACCATTTCATAGGACAAGAAATTAAAATCAATAAAAATTAGTTGATCTGCACAAAGTTGGTAGGCAGACCTACAATACGACACAAGTTAGTCTAACTCATGATTAAACAAAGAAAGAAGATACAACAGGTCAGAAGACAATTTAGTTGCCAAAAATTTCAGTGCTAATTCAAATATAATCAAATAAATCTACCAAATCATAGATAAATATCCCTGTAGGAGAATATATTGTAAAATAAATACTTATACTGAATATTAATATTAACTATGCTCTATCATCTTTTATTTTCCCCTTAAATATCTCCCTATGACATTTTCTTTCTTTATTCTTTGAGGCAATTGAGGTTAAATAATTTGCTCAGGGTCACACAGCTAGTGTTAAGTGTCTGTGACCACATTTGAACTCCTGTCCTCCTAGCTCCAGAGTTGCTGTTCTATTCACTTTGTTAGCTTTCCTTTCCCAATGACATTCTAACCTGATTCTGACTTCACTAGGGAATTACCAAAGGAGGAATTTAACACCTCTGCACTTCACTACTATAATGAAACCTTGAATTAGAATGATTGTAGGTTGCCAAGAATAGAAAGGAACATATAAACAAAAGAGAAAAATGTGGAGTTAAAAAAAAACAATGGTCTTTAAGCATGAATTTTATATGGAGGGCAATACAGAATCATCACTAAAGATTTATTTTGACAACTGGGTTAATTCTGCAAAAGGGGAAATAAGATCTTCACAGACTTATCATATATAAAATCTTAAGTCCACTCACCTTATCTGACATTTAGTGGATATATCCTCAAGTCTGATGCCATGTTTAGAAGCTTCACTTCTGGGTCAACTAGGTGGTACAGTGGATAGAGCACTGGCCCTGGAGTCAGGAGGACCTGAGTCCAAATCTAGCCTCAGACATTTAATAATTGTCTAGCTGTGTGATGTTGGACAAGTCAGTTAATCCCTTTGCCTTGCTAAAATCAAAACAAAAGTTTCACTTTTGTGTATTAGTGGACATATTGTCATGATTTTTTAAATGAAATATAAGCTACATTTTAAGAAAATCCAAGTAGAAAAATGATGAATTGTCTTCAAAACTTTGGGCTTCTTAACCTGGGGCCCATTAACTTTATTTTTTTATTATTTTTTTTTAGGTTTTTGCAAGGCAAATGGGGTTAAGTGGCTCATCCAAGGTCACACAGCTAGGTAATTATTAAGTGCCTGAGACCGGATTTGAACCCAGGTACTCCTGACTCCAAGGCCGGTGCTTTATCCACTACGCCACCTAGCCGCCGCACCCCCCATTAACTTTAAATAATATATTTTAATAACTTTATTTCAGATACTACTATATTTGAATGTTAATGAAAATTCACAATGCTATTAAAAAAAAGACATTTGATACTTACTAGATGTGTGACCTGGGCAAATCACTTAACTCTGACTACTGCCCCCCAAAAAAGCAAGAAAGAAAAAACTAAAACAAGGCAGCTAGGTGGAAATAATATATTGAAATAAATTTCAAAACTATTTAGATATATTCAATTTAGTTTATAATTCAATTAGTTTTGTACTATTTAAAATATTCTAAGAAATGATCTGAAGACTCCACCACATTGCCAAAGTGATTCAGGACATACAAAAAAAGGTTTAGATCATCTAGTGTAGAGTCTACATTTATATATCAGTTGGAAGCATAGTAGATAGGGTGCTGAACCTGGAATCACCAAGATCTGAGTTCAAATCTGGATTCCCAAAATTACCAATATTATGACTCTGAGCTTATCACTTACCTCCCCAAGTCTAAGTTTATTCAATTATAAAATAAAGATAATAATAGCACCTATACCTTATTAGATCTTTAAGAGGATCCAATGATATATTTGTAAAAAGAATTTGGCACATAATAGGAGGTATGCGCATTTATATTCTAGTTGATTCTTTATTTTGGTGCATATATATATATATATATATATATACACACACATAAAGTAACACAATATTTGTAGAATAATAATAACATTTAGGGAGAGGCTCAACAGACACTTCAAAATAGTCAAATAAAATAACTCAGTATAAAAATAAAGAAAACAATGCTAGAAAGTTTAATTAAGTTCTTTTTTATCTTTTATGTCTTATCATGTCTTTCATTTTGTGTAGTGGCATACAATGCAGTGAAAAAAAAGACTAAATTTTGAGGAATATATTTGTTTTACTTTATACTCTATATTATGTTTTTCCCTGTCATTATAATACCTATAAAAATCATGTAAACTTAAGGTTAGCATTGTCATTGAGTTTGAGATCATTAATCTGATTATTCTATGCATTTACAAGTGGTTTAAAATATTGCATTAAAGCAAGGAATTTGATTTTGACAGTGATTGCATGTACAGACAACCTCAGAGTACTGATCTGATTACTTTTTCACAAATCTTAATATTTATCAATGTCTACATGGTACTTTATGTTTATGTAGACACATACACACACACATATCCTATAGAACAGACTTTGTATGCTTTTAATTGTAAATTTTAGTTAGTGTCACTTAAATTCAATTAGTATCCCTAGGTGAAAATTTGCACATTCCAAAAGGAAATAGATTGATTGTATTCCTTTTGAATTACTGAGAACTGTTTATCTATATTGTAAAATAATAAGGATAAATGTTTTATTGGGAAATGCAATACCTTTAAAATTATAGATTAAATCTTGTTTCAACAAATATTGGTAACAACAAATTCAGCATAGCAGAAATTATTAACATTTCCCCACCAATGACTCCCTGCTTTATTGATAGAGGGATTAGATTTGTGATTTCCTTTGTATATAGGTAACTCCCAGGTCAGGAAACTGTCATCTCTACCTCTAAACGTAACTGTCCAGGGTGCTAAACGGTTAACTTGCTTACCCTAGGTCTCATAGTCCTTCTATTTTAGAGGCAGAACTTGAACCTACCTCTTCCTAACTTTGAGGTAAGTGCTTTATCCACTATGACAAGTTGTCTCTATTCTAAAGGAATATGTAAGAATAATTTCATCTAACCAAAGAATTTGGAGTTTGTTGTAATAGAATCTGGCATTTTTAATTGGCCATGGTATGGTTTGTTAAAGCCTTAATAAGATTTAGATCAAATTAGGCTGAGTCTTAAGGTCCCTTTTAGCTATTGAACTATGATCTCCTGATCCTATGAGATTCTCTATTTTTCAGAATAATTATAAAAGATATTAAGGTGAATCTTGCAAAACCAAAGCCAAATTAGACCAGAACATGGAATTGATCTCTTCAATCCCACAGAGAGCTCTTATCAGTTAACATATAGTTATAAAAAATATTTTCAAACTATTCCACATGGTATTGTGGTAACAGAATGATGAATACATCTTTCTTTTTTGAGAAATGCCAGTATAAGTATAAAGGAAATAATTTGGTTAGAGTGTCCACTATAAACCAGAATAAAGGTGGCAGACACAGTCAACTAGGTAAGCCAGAAAAAAATCCAATTTCTATTTATCTATTGCATGTGCTACCTCTTCACAATGTTTAGATATCTGTGGCCCAAATGTTCCTTTTTCATTGCTTAAGACAGAGATTTTCATCCATATGCACCTGTTACTCTTTCTACCTCTTTCTTGCCATTTAGAAGGGAGACAAACAACTCATTAGAGAAACATCCACACATCAACTGAATTCAGAACGTTATGTGCACACTTTTAAAGATTTATCTAATTTCTCAGGAGCTATAAATGTCACCTATCGCTATCTAGCTGGCACTCCATTACCAAGAAAAAGTAAGTATCCTTACATTAATTAGTGTGTGAAAGTGCTTTGTAAAAGTTAAGTGTTTTACAAATCTAAGATATTCTTATTTAATTACTTCCAATATAGCGAAAAATATTAAAGGTTTTCTACATGCCAAAATTATTTGCATATACACTCAGTTCAGTTTTTAAAAATCAAATATTAATTGACATTGTTGACAAACTGATTTCATTTTCCATTTTTTAATTTAGTGTTGAGGTTTCAAATTAATCTCGATAGGAAAATCATAGCAAATCTTTTAAAATCTGTTATATTTATTTTGCAATGATAGTGAATGTATATAAATCATGAAGGGTGGATCTTTTTTCCTCTACTGTTCATTTTGCCTATATGGTACAGCTAAAATGTAAAGGTTTCATTAGGAAGCATGATGACAGAGGGTTTTAGAAGGCATCTCACTAATTATACTGGTTTTTATGTATTTTTAGCACTTTTACATATTATGGCAAGTTAAAATTTCTAGTTCCAGCACACAAGTTTTATCATTTTAGTGGATTTTTCTACCCCAATCCTTTCTATTCATAGTCCCTGCTTTCTTGTCTCCTTCCTTGATCTATGGGACGAGTATCTTCAAATTGTCTCCATATTTGTGCCCCATTTAGGCCATTCTTCCCCAGCATCCATATGTTCCCCTCACTCCTCTATCCTCAAATATTCATTTTGCACTGTCTGTTCTCTCAGGACCATGGCTCCTGTTTACTAATCTGATCAATGAATTTGTTCTGAGGCATTGATGAGGAATAATGATTCTATGTGCTAGACTTTTCAAATAATATGCCTACTTTTTCAAAAGAGACATATATTGCACAAATCCAAAGGACTTACTGGAAATTTGATGAATGGAGGTAGGCTGCCAGGGGAGATATTTGTGCCCAAAGGAATTTTAACAACTCAATACTGAAACTATGTTCATGACTATCAAGTCAGCATATACATAAAAAAGCCAAAATTATTAAACAATGAACATTAGCACCATCTTATCTTGTCATTATGTCACTAACTTTTCAAACATTTTGCTCAACAGATTTTGAGAATGTGATTTTATTTAAATGAAAAATATAATCATAAGAAATTGGAGGCAGAAATGATTTTAGAAAACTCCCACTTTTCATTTATTGGATGTTTCTGGAGGAAGATTGATATATTACACATTTCCATGAGACCCAATTAAATCAATAAATTGTAGAATCATTTAAAATAGAAGTAATTTCAGAAGTCATCTATTATGACAATTACATCTCCTGTAATGACAGCATTCCCAGCAAATGAACAGCTAATCTATTTCTGAAAACCTTTAGTGTCAGGACACTCACTGTCTCTGAAGATAGTCAAGCTCATTTTTTTTGAGTAGCTGTAACTGCTATTTCCTTTTTATTCTGGTGCATAATAAATTTTATCCCTTCCAAGCACTGGACCTAATTCTATACTCTATGGCCAAATAGATTAAATCAAATCAAATAGATCAAAACATCTTTATTCCATCCACCAGTCTATTTTGCATCTATATTCATATGGAGACAACTAGGAGGCATAGTGGATATACCACTAGTTTGGAGTTAGGAAAACTAACTTAGTTGTCTGACCTTGGACACCTCTCAACTTCAGATATTTTCAACCCTAAAATCTACCTATTTCACAGATTTGTTGTTAGGATCAATAATAGATAGGGAGCACTTTGCCTTTAAATGTGATAGATATGGTATTTCATATATCTAGATATATAGGTGCATGTATGGAAAAATAAAAGCCATTGACTTTATCCTAACTACAATTATTGTTTGGGTTAAAATATTGCCCAGAATTTGGTCAAGATGAGATATGAAGGAACTTTATTAGAAATTTCACTTTAGATTTAATAAAAATGTTGGTTAAAAAGAGGCTCACAATTCTCCTCTGACAACTCTATCATATCCCTGGTAGCTTTTCAATCAGTCAGTAACTCATCAATCACTACTTTCATCTGTCTAGGGTGGTATGCAGTCTACTCCCACAATGATGCAATTTCAGTTTTTCCTTCCAGATATACACAAAATTTGTCACCAAGGTTAGTTATTTGAAAGAATGTCAAGCTATGAATGAGAAAAGTCATTTCAGTCCTTCTATTAATTAGTCATGTTAGCTAAGCTTTCTCATCTTTAAAATAGCTATAATACTTATATTAATATACAAGGTATTTATGGGGACAATGATCTAAGTGAATTACACAGTATTAAATGTGTAGGAGTTATTATTTTTATTACTGATTTGTTTTTGCCTCAGATTTGATAATTTCACATTTCTGCTTGTGCAACATTATGTTCCTATTGAATCCTCTTTGCTCATTTTGAAGTGTATGCTTCTATTGATGTTTCATTGCATTTGACAAGTTTCTGTACTATCTTTGAAATTCTATTTATCCCTTGTCTCAAGATCTCAGCTTTATTTTATTTTTACCTTCATTCTGGTTATTAGTATAAAGATACCTATTGATATATTTTCTGTTCTTTTTGAAATATTGGAGACCTCATATGCTTTTCTTCCTTCTTTGCTATGCCAATGTGATTGAGATATTCTATGTGGGAATTTTTTCCTCTTTTTCATTCCATTTTCCATTTAAAGCCTCCTGGATAATGTGATCAAGTCTTAGAGTGAGGAGCAGCTAGGTGGCACAATGGATAAAGCATTGGTCTTGGAGTCAGGGGAACCCAAGTTCAAATTCTGACTCAGACATTTAATACTTAGTTGTGTTACCTTGGACAAGTCAGTTAACCCCATTGCCTTGCAAAAAATAAAAGTTTTAGAATAAACAGTTTCTTACTGATGTTTTCATCTTTGACACTTTCCTAAACAAAAAGTTAATGTCCCAAAAAGACAAGTCCTATTGCTTAATACCTTCTCATTCTTCTTATTCATTTGTATTATTCTTTTTACCCAAAATCACAACTTTTAATGTTTTGATATATTTGTACCACTTGTATTACAAAGCACTTTCTATACCTTATCTCCTTTGAATCTTATGGCAATTATGAAAAGATCATATAAATACTATCATCCACATTTCCACAATGATAAACTGGAAATAAAGGAGATTAAATGAGTTAGTCATGGTCATACAGCTGGCATATTCCAGGGTATAGAGTCAAACCCAGTTCCTCTATCACCAAATCCTCTAAAACATGCTGACTCAATTCAGTTCAGTCAGCATCAATTAAGAGACTAATATTTACAAAACATGTGGTAGTTTCTGAGAATAGCAAACCTAAAGGAGATTATACATTCTCTCGGGGAAGGGGAAATGGATATGATTACAGATAAAGAAACACCAAATCTACTCAAAGAAACTTCCATCAATAAATTATAGGATGAGAGAAGTAGTGCTTATAATGATGAATTAGGAACTATCTTGATCTGAGTCTTAAAAGAAATTGGATATTCCAAGAAATGGAGTCATGGTACAAGAGTTTTTTGGGAATAAAGAATAGAAGACAAGAAATGGAATGTAAATTATTGCATATGGCAAGTGAGTCCATTTGCCCAGAATATATAGTGTTGATAGAAAAAAGTAAAAACAAATCCAACAGGAAAGAAAGACAAGAAGACAAGGTGGTGCTAAGATTGTGAAAAACTTTAAATATCAAACAAAAACTTTGGGGCAGCTAGGTGGCACACTGGATAGAGCACTGGCCCTGGAGTCAGGAGGACCTGAGTTCAAATATGACCTCAGACACTTAATAATTACCTAGCTGTGTGTCCTTGGGCAAGTCACTTTACCCCACTACCTTGAAAAACAAAACAAAAAGAAAAACTTTATAAATTGATCAAATGGGAGTCATTAAAGGTTCTTAAATTTTTGAAGGATATAATCATACCTGTGCTATTCCATTTGACTGTTATTTGAAGAATAGATGAAGTCTGGAAAGGATAGAGGTAAGGAGAAAAATCAGAAGGCTAGGGTGATAGTCCAGGCCAGGGCTGTCCAACCTTACTTTTAAGAGATTTATTGAAACAATATACAATATATTTTGATTAGTCATTAGTGAGAATTCTGTGGTGGTTTGACATAGTTTGCTAAAGCATTTATAGTAAACCCATAGGGGGCCACATTAAATTGCACTATGGGTCACATTTTGGATAGCACTGGTCTAGGCCAATGTTAGCAAAAATTAAATAGAATGTAGCCATATTAGTGGACAGAAAGGCTTACAATTTACAAAACATATTGTGGATATTGATTTGTCAAACACTGACAGCTAATTGGGTAGAGGAGCATAAGTCAAATATAACTTAATAATAATAATATTGATAATGATAATAATAATAATAGTGTTGTCCTTCATTTTTGAATAGGACCACAACATCAGGAAGGTGATGCCCTGACAAGCATGACTAGAGACAGTCCTAGATGCAAAGCAATCAGGGTTAAGTGACCTGCCCAAGTTCACACAGCTAGTCAAGTGTCTGAGTCTGGATTAGAATTCAGGTCCTCCAATGGTGCTTGGCTAGCTGTGTGGAGGGTAGTGTCCTCAAAGGGAAGGGGAAATTAGGAAGAGTTTTGAATTTATAGTATATATCATGACTGCCATTTGGGACATATTAAAAATCTAACGTACCTAGAGATATCTTGATGGGGACTTACAATTAGTAATTCAGGACTTGAGTCTGAGAGAAATATGTGAGAGTGATAAATAGTCATCTCCATAGAGATGATAATTAAATCCAATCCATGGAGACAAGTTACATTAAGAGAAGATAAGAACAAGGACCCTGGTATCTTCCCATAAAGGGGTGAGGATTGATGGTATTCTAACCCAGGGATATCAAGAAGTAATCACACAAGTAGCAGGAGAACCAGGAGAAAGGATTGTCACGTAAACCCAGGGAGAAGGCATTATCTGAAAGATTGTTTAAACTGAGATCTTCAATGACAAGTAAAAGAGTAACAGAAAAGTGTCACTCTAGCAGCAATTGATTTAACTTTTTATTCAGAACTTAATAATCCTTAAAGAGATTTTTTCCAGGTCCCATTACACACATTAATTAATTAATTCATTCTCTCTCTCTCTCTCTCTCTCTCTCTCTCTCTCTCTCTCTCTCTCTCTCACACACACACACACACACACACACACACACACACACACACACACAACTCAGTACAATCATTTTTCCACAGTAAAAAATCTTTAAGAATGATAATAATATTCAACTTTAAAAGCATCAGAATTTTATGTTATATGTGTACATGTGCATATACACCACAAAGAAAGCACTGCTTCTCATTGAGCATATCTAGGACAATCCTTTCCCCGTCCTCCAATGGGGAATTCATAATGAACTCTTCTTCCTAGACCCAGAAAGGGAATTCCTTAGTGCCTAGGGATCCTTCTTAGATTACTAGCAAGTACTATCTATTGTGATATAGAGCAGTAGAAAAAGAACAATCTTTCAGTTCTCTCTCTCTCTCTCTCTCTCTCTCTCTCTCTCTCTCTCTCTCTCTCTCTCTCTCTCCCTCCCTCTCTTATCATTCACATCTACTTGGTTGCCAAGATAAATTGATTTGATTGCTATCTTTTGGATTACTCAAATAGCTGTCCTCCTTGCTAATTTTTCTTCCCTCCCCTACTTCAATCACTCATCACCATTCTGTTGTGGTCTTGCAGTAACTTGCTAACTGGTCCCCATATGGGCCTTCCTTCTCCAGGTCATCTTTCACCTATCACCAATATATTTCCTTTATATAAATTTAATCCCATAATTTAATTCCTCTATTCAAAAGAGGTTACTGGATTCACATCAATGCACAGGAAAAAAATGCAAACTTTTATAGCTGGTTATTAAATATAGACATCTTTCTAATCATACTTGGTCATGTTTTTCATACAATCTATGGTCCAGTCAAACTGAAATGCTAGTCATTCTGCAAGTATGTGCTGTCCTTTTCTGACATTGTAAATCCCAATGACTTGCATGAATGTTTTCTACAAGTTCAATTATTTAAATGATTCTTTTTCTTCAAGAATCATTAGTCTTCTATCTCCTTCACTAGAAGTAATCTATCAAAGAATATTTTATCTTCATGAGACAGCTCTTGTATTTTTTCTAAATTAATTTCCATTACAGTTATTTGTATATGTCTCTAATAATAGACTATTGTTTAACCTCAATAGCTTATGGTTGAGGAGAGTTTAATTGAAGTGAATTTAAAATCCATATCTGCCCTCTATGTAACAAGTCTCATATCAACTAAATATGGTTAGTCATTAAATAATTATTCTTCCCTCCTTTGTGTTTATTTCCACCACCTTTCCTGCAGTATTGGTTTTGCTTTTTAGTTGTCTTCTTCAGAGTATTTTTTTCTCTTGGCTTTCTCTTTGGATCATGTTTTCCATCATCTTAAGGGATGTTTCTTACACTCCAATAATATCTAGAGACAGAGAAATGAGGTTGGAATAATATTTTCCAATCAGTGTCACTGATAAATATTATACATGTAGTAGTTCACTATCTTGGGAAAAATATATGAATAGAAAGTTCCTTAAGAAAAACAAAAGCACTAGGTCTTTACAATCCTTATCTTCTGAGTCTAATGTTAAATATTTTTGACTTCCCTTGGCAACTCATGGAACATCTTCTTTCCCATGGGTTTACTCTAATAGCCAATTACTAACAAAATACTCACAAAACTATTTGCCAGGAAATGTGCTCTGTCATCCATGGACATCTGTCCCAGAGAACTTACCAAGCTGACCTTTTAGAGTTGGCTCAGAAAACATTATTCCAAACAATTTCAAATGATTTCACTAAGAGATCACTAATTAGAAGAACCTTGCTAGTAAAAAGTATTCTTAGGATATGTCAACATTTTTCCTGAAAGATTTTGGACTTCCTCATTGCTTTCTCTTTTTTGGTGTTATCTCTACCATCTACTTTCTATCCAAGTTGAGGCTTGTCAAATTCTCTCTACTATGTATCTCTAGTGCAATTCTATTTTTCAGGTATATTCATTAAATAAATAAAACTTCTTCTTTGTATACTCAAACCATTTGTCAGTCTACTTCAGTCTATGGGTCATTTTTCAGAATAAAAGGGTTTTTTTAAATTACAATTGAAAGAAATACTTAAATTTCAAGTCAAGGTTAATAAAAATAGAGTGGTTTGTTTTCGATTCGTTTGCTTCCCCTTCCAATTTAAAAACTCCCCCCTTGAAATCTTTCTAAAGACTGCCCTGGTTGAAAAGCCCCTGTTCTAAATTGTATCTAATAAAAATGTTTCATTTGCAGAAAAAACAAAATATAACTCTTTTTTCACAATAGATCACATAGTAATGCTACATGCTAAACATTTCCATGGGAATGGAAATTTCCAATAATACAATATACTTCAAAGAATTTTTGACCTGAATACAAGGAACTGAATTTATTTTGTACAAAACTGAAAAGCTTACAGCTTGTACTAGCAGAAAGTGGGGAAACAATTTAACACAAATGAAAATGTCTTATAAGTTTTCAAAGAACAATATACTACAAAAAATTTTTCTTTGAAATAATCATTCAGTCACAAGAGGACTAAAAATGAATCATTTGTATTATCCATTTGCATACTGTGGATGGTTTGTCAACCATAACTTTGAATGATTTTGTCTTCTCAATTTTTTAAATAGTTTTAACATTATCTAAATATCTATCTCCTCTAATGGGCTTGTATGAGAGCATTAAATTGTAGAACATTTTACACCTGATTTTATTTGATAAACAAATGCTTAAAGTAACAATACACATTTCAGTATGCTTATAATCAAATTTGTTTTCCACAGAAAAGAATCAATTACATATAAGCCACAATAGTTTTCTTCATATGTAGCTTAATAATTTAATCACAAAATATCCTATATTTCATCATTCACTAAACTTACTTGTTATAGTAAAAGCCCTAAGGGCCAACTTTGATTGTTATGTGTTTTTCAAAGCATCTAATTCATCTTCCTTCTGAATTCTTTTGCCCAGAGTACCTAACAGTTGGACTTTCATCAGTCAAAAGGAAAAAAGGAAACTATTTGCTTGAAACAATCAAGTCTATATTTGAGCAATCCAGTTATGAAGAACTAAAAGAAATTGCAGTGGTGGTTCATCTAGCAGATTTTGACTTATCTTGGTGTGACAGTATGGTACGAGATATTACACAGAAATTTGCTCACCACATAATCGCTGGACGATTAATGGTCATACATGCTCCTGAGGAATATTATCCAATCTTGGATGGCCTTAAAAGAAATTATAATGATCCAAATGACCGAGTCAAGTTTCGATCCAAGCAGAATGTGGATTATGCTTTCCTTCTCAATTTTTGTGCCAATATTTCAGACTATTATGTAATGTTAGAAGATGATGTTCGATGTTCGAAAAATTTCTTGTCTGCCATTAAGAAAGTAATTACGTCACGTGAAGGCTCTTATTGGGTGACTCTAGAATTTTCCAAGCTTGGTTACATTGGAAAACTCTACCATTCCCATGATCTCCCACGACTGGCACATTTTTTGCTAATGTTTTACCAGGAAATGCCTTGTGATTGGCTATTGATTCATTTCCGTAGTCTCTTGGCTCAAAAGGATGTGATGCGCTTTAAACCTTCTCTGTTCCAGCATATAGGATATTATTCCTCATACAAAGGAGCAGAAAACAAATTAAAGGATGATGACTTTGAAGAGGATTCATTTGATATCCCAGACAATCCACCTGCAGAGCTATACACAAATATGAATGTATTTGAAAATTATGATGCAAGCAAAGCATACAGCAGTGTTGATGAGTACTTTTGGTCCAAGGCACCTGCAGTAGGGGATTATTTTGTAATTGTATTTGAGAAGGCCATTAATATCAGCAAGATTAAAGTGAGTACTGGAACAGAAGATCGACAGAATGACATATTGCATCATGGAGCCCTGGAAGTTGGGGAAAACATAGGATGGAGCAAAAAAGGAAAACATTGTGCTACCTATTTGAGACTAGGGGAATTCCAAAATGGAAACTTTGAAATAGCAGATGTGAAGCACAAAGTTCCATTTGATATTCACTGTATAAGAATTCTTGCCACTAGAACACAAAAGGAATGGTTGATCATTAGGAGTGTTAGCATTTGGACTTTTCAGCCAGTGAATCAATGACTCCACTTTACTGAACCAGGTCTTCCTTTCTAATCAGAGAGTGCATAGCATCCATGGATAGCTGCAGGTGCTATTCACCAAGGGATGACTTGACTTTGTTAAAAAACAAACTGGAAATCTGGGATATTGTAAAACAAACAAAAGCAATTTATTTTTTACTAGTTCAGCCAGGCAATATAAAAACACTAGTTTGTTGGTATGTTTTGAATTTTATAGCAAAAAGGTTTTCATTCACATCTTTGGATCTCCCAAGTCCCTCTCTGTTGTTATTGTTGACTTTCCAAGAGATGGCAATGCTTGATAAGAAAATTTCTCATCCAAATTGGTAGCTTTGATTAAACATTGTCAAAACAATTTGACTTCATTATATCTATGTATTAAAGTTGATGGAAGTTGATATTTTTATGCCATGGTTAATGTTGCTTTCATTTTAAAGAGAGTTTTAATAATGTAATCATATTAGTGTCTTGCCAGTTATATTTGAATGCCAAAAGAAATGATATGGATTAATATGACACATTTGAAATGTGAAGACTGATGTGTTAATTTAGTTGGACAGTGATTATTGAAAAGTAATTGTTGATAGTGTGCTTAATTCTGTAGTAGAACTCTGGGTCCAGTTTGTTCATCCAATGAGCTATAATAAGCATTGTTGTCAAGTAAAGGTGAAGTTAGTCCGGGGTAACTTAAATCCCTAGTTGCCGCTAATCTAGCTCTCATCAATCACATCCAGAATGAACAATGCCTCTAAGAAGTAAGGCCTTATGAAATAGTTCCCTAGGAGAGGGAAACCCATTCCAGTGACTTGTGTTAATGGCAAGATAACTTTCATGACAATCTTTTGAAAAATATATTGACTCTATTGAATCCCTATTGTTAGATTTTTTCCCCTGAAAAACAGCATTATACCTTCAATTTATTTTGTGGAAAAACTCAGTGAACATGACTTGGGGTAACTAAATTGCCTATCTCAAAAGGAAAAAAAAACCCAATAATATAGACTGTGCTTGGTTTAGTTTTATAGCAATTTACAGTAGATACAAGCACATTTAATATTTGATTTTATTAAATGTTTACTTAAAATTGATCTAACTGAATAAAGGTTTAGTTTATCAGTGTTTAGCACACAACTAATATCTCTAAATGGTGCCATGGAAAGAGAGCTCAGGAGGATCTGAATTCAAATTCTGACCTAGAAATTTACTAGCTGTGTGATCTTTGGAGAACTCCTCATCTCTCCCTCAATTTCCTCCTCCATAAAACAGGAAAATTATAACTCCTACCTCACAAAATTGTCCTCATATTCAAATGAGATAGTATCTGTAAAATGATTTGTTATCCATAAAGTGCTATGTAAGTGTTGGCTGCTAATATGATTGTTAATAATGGTATAATAATACCATCTGCTAGTTGACTGTCATAAAATGGGTTTTAGGCATGGAATGAGACTTAGAAATCCTTATAATGTATCCCCTAAAAATACGAAGAAGAAAACTGAGGACCCTAGAGATTGGACATATCAGCCAGAGTAACCCAACCCACAACAGTATTGTCAAAATCAGAACTAGGAAGAATCAGAACCTCCTCCCATAAACCCTTTTTGACTTAATTTCATTTTCCTAGTGTCTAACTTATACCGCAAGGCTTATGGACTCTTCTTTGGCAAAGAGATCCATCTAGAGTATTGCTGCTCTAATTATACCACAAATAATGGCTCAAAATGTAAAGCATAGTTATCCTCCCTAAAAGTATCAGAGAATAATTTCAATATCATCTATACATTGTTAGTGCTGTTGTTGAGTTGGTTCAGTAATGCCCAACTCTTTGTGACCCATTTGGGGATTTTCTTGGCAAAGATCCTAGAGTGATTTACTATTTCCTTCTCTTGCTGCTTTTACAGATGAAGAAACTGAGGCAGAGTTAAGTGACTTGCTCAGGGTCATATTGCTAGTAAGTGTCTGAGGTCAATTGGAACTCAGAAAGATGAGTCTTCCTGACTTCAGGCCTGTTATTCTAGCTGCTGCCACATACTTTTTTAAAAAACATGATATGAGGGCATTCTCCTCTTCCCTCAAGACTTCACTTAGACATGGTATCCTGTTTTGTTTTGAATTATTTTTAATTTGCCTTTGCTAGTCTTTGATATGTTTCTAGGGATGTAAGCCTTTCATAAACCCTATAAGACTGCAAAAGGTAGAGAAGGTGCATACCTATATTCTAAGAAGAAGCCCTTCACCTGAAAACTCATATGGTTATTATATCAAAAATCTGGTCAAATCAAACCAAACAAAATCATATCAATGCTTTCAATCTTTGATTCATATTCATTATTTATCATGGCATAGTAATATTCCATTCCATTTAGGTACCAAAATTTACCTTGTCATTCCCCAATAGATGACCATATATTTTGTTTCCATATCTTCTACAAAGAGTGACTAAGTTAATATTTTTGCATAAATGGTGATTTTGTGTCTTTTGACATTTTGTAGTGTACCTTCCACACTGAGATAACTGGATCAAAATATTTTTGTGTTGGTATTGATAAACCAGGGCCTGTGGGCAAAATATGGTCCAAAGTCTGTTTTTTATACTGAGCTAAAATATTTTTTACATTTTTAAATATGATAAAACTTTATTTTAAAATATATCTATATGTTAAGAATAGTTTTTACTTTTAAATAAAGTATATCATATTTAAAAATTTTAAAAAATTCTTAACTTGAAAATAAAGAAAAGGAGTGGGACAGACAGGATTTGACCCTTAGGAGAGGTTTACCCAAACCCTGCTCTCCAGCTCTCAGTCAGCGAATTATATAGAGGTATTCACCAAAAGTACCATATTCATACATACTCACTCTGAGGATATTAACCAACTTTATTTACAAAAGGTTGGCCATGAATGGGTTGTGATCTATACCACTGAAGGGAGTGTCTGAATGACAAGATCACACATCCATCATATATAATAAAAACTGGTATTTATAAAATACTTACATGTTGTAATGGGCTTTCTTCATAGTCCTATAAAATAGGTAATGTCAATAAGCATCATTATCTATTTTTTATAGAATCTAAAGAGACTCAGGTCAAGGAATTTGCTCAGAGTTCCAAAGCTTAAGTTATCACCCACCTAATAAGTATTAGAGATGGGATTTGAACCTGTATCTCATGACTCCAACTCTAATAATCTATTTTGTTGTTTTTCCCATTAGAATGTGCTCTGTGTTACTTAGCTTATATGGCCAAAACTCTATTCATATTTTAACTATCTAGTTAAAAAAATTAATGGAAAAGTTGTCCCCAAGTAGAATAATATTGCTCTTAAAATTCATCTGTACATTATGACTGAGAACTATCCTCCTTCCAAAGGTTTATATGTTATCTTTCTCCCCAAAGTATCAATCCCCTGTTCAAGTTTTAATACAGGCTCTTTCACTGAATGTGACTGTTTTACAACACTGTGACTGTGTGTATTCATTTTTCATTACTATTTCACCATATTGGTTCCTGAATTTTATTTTTTCAATATTTGTTAATAACTTTTACAGAAGCGACTTAGATAAATTGCACATGCTCTCCAATAGAACAAAATTGTGCTAGAAGGGATAGAGAGCTTCCTTGGAATTAGGAACATTTGGGTTCAAGTCTTCCTCTGAGACCCCATCAGTACCCAAGAGCAATCCTCTTTGCTAAGGTGTTGATCTACATTGCTAAAGGAAACTCCTTATCAAAAAAAATTTTATGGTTTCAAAATCAAAAACTTGATCAAGGCAAAGCCAGACAAAATCATATCAATTCTGGTATTTTTTTTAATATTCTAAAATGTCATTAACTGTCTATCTTGCCATGTTAATATGGTTTGATATGATTCAATTCTTCTAGGAGCAAAATGTAACATTCATGGTATTCTTGAGACTTGAGACTCACAGACATTTAAAAAATACTATCTCTATTTGCATTTAATTCAGTCTGAGGGGTAATGCTGCATTGCCCCATCCTTGATCTGTCATGTATTAAAGGATTATGTTTTCTTCCTCAATTTCCTCCTTTTTATTGGTGACTTTTGGGATAAATATATGGCAAAATTGGAATTAGGTCCTGATGAATGACTAATTTACTTCTTTGGTACAAAATCTATTTGTAGAGACTTATTGCCATTATATAGCATTGTGAATCCTCTATGGATTGGGTCAGAATCAATCTTTCACATGTCATCTTCTAAAAAGATTTGCAGAAACAGTCAGAAGTACATAGTACTTCCTTTAAGAAGGACTGCCTCAAGGACTTTGGATAATGCATGCACCTTGCAAATTGGACATTTGCCAGTAGATATAAACTATGGTTAATGCCCCATTTTCCATAGAGATCATATTTCTCCTTAAATTTGATGACCCCATTATTGAAATAGAATTTTGAGGGAGTGGTAAAATGGAAACATCTCCATTTGAGGCTCAGAGGGAGGTATCAGTTTTATGCTATGGAAAGTGCTTTACATGAGTGAAATTATAAAAAAATCCATGTCTTACAGAATATTAGCATTAGAAGGGATTGTAGAGATCATCTAGTTGAATGCTCTTATTTTACCAATGAAGAAACTGAAGCTCCAGTGGACTAGAGATAAGAAATAGACTATAAATATGTTTACAGTAGCACATGATTTCCTGAGTTGAACCCCAATAACCTCACCTCAAGAGTGGGAAATAAGAGAAATTTATTTGGCTTAACTTTCCTTGTGATTTCAATTAGATTATATTCAAATAAATTATTTTCTTATATACAATTTTAGCCCACTACTACAGGCTTGTGGAAAAGTAATTTGGAGATGAAAATATTTAATAGAGGTATATTATAATTGCTATTGGAATTTGTTCATTTAAATGCTAGGAAAATATAATACTGGCAAATTGGAAGCTCAGAACATGGTAGATACCATATTTTTTAGTTTTTAATGGCAATTTGAATCTAATACAAATTTTTATGCTTAATACTCTTCTGCCATACATTAATGCTTAAGAAAATGAACCTTCCAGTATTTATGGACACACTAACAAATTAATTTCTTATAGGCACAATAAAATATGGAAAACACATTTTAGGTACAATAATAGCTGAAGATACTATAACCCCTCCCCACCCTGTGTCAATGTTAGCACTTTTGAATTCTCATGGAAAGTTATTCAGTTTCAGCTATAGATTTGAGGGGGTGGTAACAATATGACACTGAAGAAAATGCTTCATTTAGAGCCATTTTCTCCACCTACAAGACTAGGGAAACATGATGGTAACAGCCTTTCTTGGAAATTCCATAGTTGAATTAATAGGAAAAATATCAAAGGCAAAATTATTAAAATAGAGAAAAATTATTTTAAGATCTGTTTTTAAAAAAACAAGTACCTTTAGAGTATTATTTATTATTTTCAGGGAAAAAAGTCAGGAATCATCTTGGTTACGATGTCACTCTGGTCTAAACATACAAAGTGAGGTAAGGACTAATAAAAAACATCCGATAATTCAGAAAAAAAGTAGAAATCACTCTTAGATATCTAGATAGAAAAAGGCAAAGACATTTTGATAGAATTAGCATGATAATCACTTCAAATATGTTCCTGTATCCTTGACTTTTGACAGAAGTTTTTAATGGAAAGATTTCACTCAGTAAAGAATAAAATGTTTGAGATGCATAGGATGATACTATTTCTAAAGTCTAAACGTATATAAACTGTGCATTAATTCATAAGATAAATGCCTTGTATGGTTATAGGAGATAAAGGTAAAATGGAATTAGATGACTAGGGCCATACTTTGTCAGAGATAAAACTTGAAAGTAAATTTTTGTGTCCAGTTCGCTGTATGCTATGGGCTGTTAGGCATAAATACAATTTTATATGAATTTAGTTTTTATGGATGTATAAATTACATAGCATTTTACCATTCAAATAATTTTTCTTTGGTACACGTTTTCAGAGTATAAATATAAGCACAATATCCTCTTCAGAGATCATTTTTACCTATGTTTCTAACCAATGCAGGAATCTCTTCTATAGATCCCTGATTAGTAGATATCTAGTGTTAAACACTTTCAGAATAAATATCTATCTTTTCAGGTCACAATGCAAACTGTTGTAGGATAATTTATTGATAGAAAATGCTTTCTTATATTGAACAGAAATTAACTTTTTGTGCCACTGATTCTTACCTGGCTTTCTAGAGCTACTCAAAATTAGACTTTTACCTATCAACCTATAAAATATTTGGACACTTTAATCATGGTTCTCTATAAGTCTTCACAGGATCATATGACAAAAATTGGAAGGGACTTTGAAAGCCAGTGAGTACAACCAGCTCATTTTAAGGTGAAAAGACAGAGGTCTAGTTCAGTTAAATGAATGGTGGGAGAAAAGTATGTATTAAGAATGCATACTCCGGGCAGCTAGGTGACGCAGTAGATAGAGCTCCGGCCCTGGAGTCCAGAGTCCCAGAGTTCAAAACTGGCCTCAGACACTTAATAATTACCTAGCTGTGTGGTGTTGAGCAAGCCACTTAACCTCATTTGCCTTGCAAAAACAAAAACAAAATGCATAGCTTATGCTATTAAAAAAACTTGCTCAATGTCACATGGTTTATAAATAGCATAACCATGTTTTATAAATAGGGGCTTTGACTTTAAATACTGTGTCATATATAACATATATTTATATTCACAATGTATTTATTTCAAATTATAATAGTTTATATTTAATATATAATAATATATTTTGAGATATAATATATTAATGTGTATAATTATATACATTTATAAAATATAAATTATATAAATGAAATAAGTATAGTAATAAATACATATATTATATTTATATAAAAAATGCCTAAACATATCCATATTTATAGTTATAGAAATAAATACATTTACATATTTATATAAAAATAAATACTCTGTATCCTATACTGCCTCTCTTTTCTCCCTCTTCTCAAAACTATTTCCTCTGCTGTTCCTTCCAGACCTTTCAGTATACTTGTTCCTTTCCATTGACCACATTCCATTTAATCAACATCTCTCTCAAATTGTGACTGAACCTAATGCTGTCTAATTTATAGCAGAATGTGTCATCTCTTCTATTTTGGATTTTTTGCGTTATTGGGTTGAGATGTGATTTCGCCATATTAGGAGCTTTCTGGAAAGGATGCATTTATCAATGCAAATCAACAACTCTTCGATTATTTTCAGTCAAATATTAGATACAAATAACCATGTTTGAGACAAAATATAACTTTGAAGTTTAAACTCTCCATTTAATATTATTTCTATAGTTAACACTTTGTATGAAATTTGCACAAAAGAGAAACTTCTTGATTGATAAAGTGCTATATATTATACACCCATACAAACTACATTCATGTGAAAAAACGTTTTACTCATGCTTATAACATATAGAGACTTGGACACAAAAATCTACTTTTCAAGTTTTTTTATGTCATCTAATTCCCTAACATAAAAATTACCTAAACAATTTACAAATTAAATCATATGTCCCATCTCTGGGTTTCTCTTACCCATCATATTTTATGAAAAATAAACTTGAATATTCCTATATTTAAAAAACCAATTTGAATAGTTAAATTCTCAACTTTCTCTACTTGATGAGCACTTACAGCTATCAAATTAGAGAGGAAGCTTATTAAAAGCTCAGGAAATACTTAAAAACCTTTATTTTCAATTGGTTATGATTGACAGAGCTACATGATCAAATGAATTCAACAACAAATCCAAACCAACATTTTAAACCACTTTTCTGCAGTAATTAACAGCTAGTGCTGAATTACTTCTGAGAAAGATGCTTAATTTGTACAAACAGTAGTAGCAAAATAGAGACAGTACTAGAAGAAAATTTCTTAGCTGTTGCATTCACTAACTACTGAGTACTAATGACCAAGAGATAATAATACCAAAGAATAACATTTCTTAGGATCATTTTACTGTTGCAAAGGACTAGATGAGACATCTGACAATTCCCACTTCCATCATTCTGCCTCAAAGAAAAGATTTCCAAACTTGCTGAAAGTCTACCTGTGATTCATGGAGAATTCAGAGAATGATACTAAATAAACAAGGAAAAATTTCAAGGAAATGAAGATAGGAATTATTAAAAGGTAGTTAAATGGAATTATGTCATGTATTTATGAGGAAAAAATATGTAACCTGTGTTATATTGGACAGATAATTAGAAGTTACTATAGGTTTCAGATTTTCTCTTTATCTGCACCACTATGTTGATAACATGGTTTTAAATGTTACTCCATTCTGATAATGTTGAAACTGATAACTTCTTGATATTATTCCACCTTTTAAAATTTGCCTACTCAGACAATGTATGAAATTAAGAAAATCAAATAGCAAAAAGGCTACTCATCCAACATCCAAGCACATATACTGACCAAGCCACAAAAAAGGATCATTTGTTTATTTTTGCAACACTCTCAAAGTATTTAACTTTACAACTTTTGATTTATTTGTATAAGAGTAACACACCTCTTTTTCAGAAAGGATTTTTAATTCTTCACATTCCATTCCATTCCTCTAATTTTCAGTGTCCCTCCAATGGCATATGTTGTTTTTGACTGTCAGCAAATTATGTTCTTTGGAATATAATATTCAATTTTCTAATTTTATTTCTGTAATCTTGTGATAATCCTCTGCTTTTGTAGTTTGTTTTCATGTGAAGAATTTCCTCCCTTTGGTATCTGCAATATTGGTTCTTTGATGTCATTCTGAAATTTAACTGCAGCATTTCTTATTCACTTAAACTTTAAGTTTTCTTTTTTCTGGACTTGTGTGAATTTTCTTAATTTAAACTCTGCTGTTTCTGAGCATGTTTTCCTTGTAATTTCTTTTCTTCTATTTTTTTCATGATTTTTCAAAATTATATTGTCTCTTCATTATATCTTCAAGGTCATTACTCTAATTTTGTAAAGTTTTTTTTCAATTTTTTATCTTTAAAATGCTCTTTTAATTTTATAATTTTCCATCATTTTTATTTCTGTTTGCAGGTCTCTATTCTTATTCTGTTGTTTCATGCATGTTTTGGTCTTTGATCTAAATTCTCTAGACTGTGGTGAAACTGGTGATTTAAAATTGTTTTCTGACCTAATTGCTTTCCTCTATGAAAAATGTGTTAGCTTGCAAACACTTCCTATTCTGGCTGCCTGGTCTCTGTTCTATCAATCCAGAAAGATATGACAAGATACCAGGTGACTTTGTTCCCTAATAACATGCATTCTAAGTGCTGCTCCCCTAAGCTTCACGATGCCTTCTGTAAATAAGTTTTACCCATCTCTACGTGGACCACAATGAACTGTTCTTGAAAAGTAGGAAGCTCGCCAATAGCTTTACCTTTGAGTCTCTTCTTCACCTGTAGGTCATTTCTTGACTGCCCACCTGGTTCAATCCTTACTGGATTAAGTCCACCTGAGATCATTGAAAGATTAGCAGCTATTGGGATATGGATACCTGAAATAGTAAAAGTCTACTTTATCTTGCTTAACAAGTTAAATACAAAGGCACAGAATAAAGTTGATACAGTCATCAGATTTGTGGAACCTGAGAATGTGAGAACATCAGAATTGAAGTTATTGATGAGTTTCTCCATTTAGGGACTTCTCTACTTATATTATTTTTTCTGATAAAGGAATTTTGCTGAGAATTTCCCTTCTTCTTTTGAAAATTCCCTTTAAAATCTATTGTTAAAGTATTTATTGGAGATATACCAAGGCACTAAACATTTAAAAAGAAAAAAAAGCAATATGTGTCATGAAGGAGCATTTCTAATGGAGTAAAAGCCGGATATCAGCATATCAGGAGATGGAAGAGACCTTTCTGAGGCATAAATTGACCTTGCCCTTGCCTTCCTCTGTCCTTACAATCTAGATAAGGAAAATGGCACGGGATCTGGGATATCATAGGCATTACTGACCAAAAAATGATTGATCATTAAAAAATTTGGGACATATCCAAAATAGGAAAAAATTGGGGAAAGACTTAAAAATAGAGCAATCATAAAAATATTTTTCAGGAAGATGTATAAGTTTTTGGCAAGTCACTGTGACAAAAATTCTGTCTGTAGTTAATCTGTATCCCTAATCTAACAAACTTGGTAACAGAGGATTTCAATATCAGATAGTACAATGGTTGAAGGCAAAACAACACTACCAGAGAGAAAAGCAAAATTAAAAAAACTAGAATGTTTAATTTTTGACCTCTGCTTTTATACTTAATGAAGTCTAGAATCCAGGAAAATTGATTCCTCCTCCCCCACCCCTTCATATCGCACTTGAATCAGTTGTTGGGAGAGCGTCCTCCCCTTGCAAGTTATTCCTGCATGACTGCAGCAAAATTGAAGTTTTCCTATGAATATTTTATTATTAATGAAATTGATTGTCTCATGCACACAGGAGAAAGGTGGAAGGGGGAAGAAGTCTTGAACTCTCTAAATCTCAATTGATGATGTATTCAAGGCACCTGACACAGTTAGTTTCAAAAGGGCAAAGTGTTCCCAGAACCGCAAAAGAAATAAACTGGTAGTTTTTGCAGGATCATAAAGTTTGCTAAATGGAAATGCTGCTTTGGCTTTTGCAGAACTCTAACCTCAGCAGATGTGCACAGTTGCAATAAATGGACTAACACAGGAACTTTCCAACTGAAATAATGCCTTAGAAGAGAAAGCAATCAGTTCTAAACGTTATTTGGAAACAATTGTTATTTCTCTTTCATCTTACAGAGGCAGCTGGATCTAATGGGATACTGGGGCAGATGTGAGTCAGGGAGAAATGGGTGTGAGTCCCAATTCTGATGTAACTAGTTGTATGACTAGGGATAAAAACATTTCATTTCTCTGAGCCTCAATTTCCACATCTGGAAAAGGGGAGCAAGAATTTCCTTTCTATTTGTGGTATATTTATGCAAAATATATTAAGTCATTAGTCAATCATTACTTGTGCCCCCGTAAAAAAATCTAAAATAAAAAAAAACCTTTAGCTGTATCATTACTATGAGTGAGAAACATTTAACTGTATAATGAAACATTTTTTATACCTAATTATAGAAAGCATCTGTCCAGGAGTCAGAAGTCCTGGCTTCAAATTTTGCCTCTGAAATCTGTGACCTGAGGGTCCTGGAACAAGTCACTTAACCTCTGGGGTCTAGTTTCTTCGGTGGTGCAATGGATAGAGCGCTGGCCTTGGATTCAGGAGGAAAGGGGTTCAAATCCAACCTCAGACGCTTGCTACTTACTAGCTGTGAGACCCTGGGCAAGTCACTTAACTCTGATTGTCCCACATCCAGGACCATCTCCAGTTATCCTGATCCATATCTGACCACTGGACCCAGATGGTTCTGGAGGAGAAAATGAGACTGGGGACTTAGCACAGTCCCCCTCACTCAAATCCAATTCATGTTCTAGTCCTGGTATTACCTCCCTAATGGGGTCATCTTCATAAATGAAGGACAAACACCTGAAATGGAAGGGGGGGAGACTAGAAAACCTCTGAGATCTTTGTTATATCTAGAAATATCCCTTCTCCCTCACCATGAAAATAGCGGATACTTTTATAGTACTTTGTGTACATTATCTCATTTGTCCCTCAAAGAACCCAGTGGTCGATATTTGCATGTGTATTAGATGAATGAGGAAATGAAGGATTGAATAATTTATTTTATTAATTTATCCTCAATACCTAGTATAGTGATTTGCACAGAATAACTGCTGACCAAATGAGTCTTAGATTGGATTGAACTTGTCCAAATTTCTCCATCCAGTAAATAACAGAATAGCAAGCTGAAATCCTATAAACCAACTTCATCTTCAGTATTATTTCTATTACAGCAGAAATTAGACTGTACATAACTGAGGGGACTAGAATCAAATGAAGTTGTGTTCATTCTATTAAAATACTATCTCTCTTTCTAAATGCAATCATTAGTACAAGTACCTCATTAAAAATGGCCTCTTCCATCATTGTATTTATAAAAACTTGAAGTTTTATCTCTAATTTTCCCAAAGTTCTGGATGAAAATGGCCTCTTTTTTCTGAGTCTGCCTTCTGGGACAAAATAGCAAAAATTGAGTCATTTGCAGATTAAACTTCTATAATTCCTTCAATCAAGCATTTAAGATATGGATTCAAATCAACTTTTATTTGTAAAAACTAATATAAGATAGAAGTCAAAGTAGATATATGTTACTATTGCTTCTGTTCACTTCTTTCAGTCATATCCCGTTCTTTGTGACCCCATTTGGAGTTTTCTTTTTTTTTTTTTTTTTTTTAGGTTTTTGCAAGCAAATGGGGTTAAGTGGCTTGCCCATGGCCACACAGCTAGGTAATTATTACTTGTCTGAGGCTGGATTTGAACTCAGGTCTTCCTGACTCTAGGGCCGGCACTTTATCCACTGCGCCACCTAGCTGCCCCAATTCCTCTTCACTTTTAAAGGTTCTTATAAGTCAAAGCTTCTGAAATATAAAATATTAAAAAGTCCTCTAATTTATTAGCTATTACTTCCCGGTTTTGATAAGGACATAGTATTTATATCCAAGGCATTGGAGTTGTTTGATTTAATTGTAACTGGAATGTGCATTATCTCCTAATATCAGAAATGTGAAAAATCATAATGGACAAAGTTTTGTGAATATATTTTCATAAAAGTCCTTCAGTGAGATAGGGCAACTTAAAAAACTTCATTAAGAAAATTATAGCTTTTAGGAAGAGAAACTTACCTGGATTTCTGGATTAAGATTTGTTACTATGAGTTGATTAGGACATAGATAAATTGGGAAATTATTCAGAGGTCACCCAGAATTATATAATTTATATATATGTAATATATAAATATATTATAATATAGATGCTTATATAATTTTATGGCATGTGATAAATCAAAAGAAGCCAACATGTACAACCTAGTAAAAAGATGGTATGATAACTTGTTTAAGAAATTAAGAGTTTGGGGGGCAGCTAGGTGGCATAGTGGATAAAGCGCCGGCCTTGGAGTCAGGAGTACCTGGGTTCAAATCCAGTCTCAGACACTTAATAATTACCTAGCTGTGTGGCCTTGGGCAAGCCACTTAACCCCATTTGCCTTGCAAAAAAAACCTAAAAAAAAAAAAAAAGAAATTACGAGTTTGGGGCAACTTGGTGGCACAGTGGATAGAGCACTGGCCCTGGAGTCAGGAGTACCTGAGTTCAAATCCGACCTCAGACACTTAATAATTACCTATATGTGTGTGGCCTTGGGAAAGCCACTTAACCCCATCTGCTAAAAAACCTAAAAAAAAATTTTTTTTAAAGTGAAGAGGAATGAGTTTCACATGTTCCACAATGAAGGTGTTTTAATACCCATGGGATTTATATCCAGAACACATATTACCTTCTGAGAAATGACAGATACGTTTGACTTCCACTATGCCACCTAGTCACCCCCCCCCCATTTAGAGTTTTCTTGCAAAGACATTGGAGTGATTAACCATTTCCTTCTCTAGCTCATTTTAGAGAGGGGGAAACTGAGGAAAAGAGTATTAAGTGACTTGCCCAGGGTCAAACAGTTAGCAAATGTCTGAGGCCAAATTTGAACTCAGGAGGAAGAGTCTTCATAGCTCCAAGTCCAGTACTTTATCTAATATGCCACCTAGCTACCCCAAAGAAATTTGTATGAATTCTGTTTTTATATAAGTATGGAGGAATTAAGGGACTAAGCATTTACCTAACACCTACTTTCTGCCCATCACAAAGTTAAGTGCTTTCAAAGTATTTTCTCATTTAATCTTCACAAAACCCTTGGAGGTAGGTGTCATGATATCCACTGAGGGTAAGTGAATTGCCCAAGGTCTTGCAGCTGCTAACTGAAATCAGAATTTAAACTTGTCTTCCTCATTCCAGACAGAGTCCTATATCCAAAATAGCATCTACCTATCTTTAGGCAGAATTTCTAGTTCTATATAAAACACATACCTGCATATGTATATCACATATAAAAATATGTACATATAGGTGTATATATTGTTAGAGATATGAGTCCTCAAAAACCAACTCAATGAAAATCTACTTCAACCCATTTAATGAACCAAATTATAATGACTTAAGTAATTGGGAAATTTGATAGTAATCAAATAGTATTATTGTCTTTGAGAAATGAGTTAAGATTTCCCTAAAACTTAAAAATGGATTTAAAAGGTGAAAAAATAAATCATTTGATAATTATTTGATTTATTCAATGACAAATAACAGTCTTAACCAGTGGTGGGAGATATGATTAGTTTAACCATACTTCGAGACTAAATGAATTTTCTAGTAAATTTGCTCACAAAACATTAAGACCAATAATCAGTTTGATATTTTTTTCTATATTGAGAAACCAAGTACCTGAGCATTTTGCTTTTGACCATAAACAGACTCTCAAATGATGGGCCATGGCAGTGAAAATAGCTGGATTATTTGTACAATGGTACATTTAAGGTCTTCCTAAGAATATAACTTTTTTTTACTAGAGAATGTCTAGGGAGAGAAGAACCAACATACACTGCCATCAGATAATTGTTTTTTTTTTCTATAAGTCATAGTGGAAATAATTGACTATTGTATATATTAAGTCATTGAACCCTTCTTCATTTAGCAAAATAAGTTTTTTTTTTCCTCTGCTTATTCAGAGGGAGCAAAAAAGGTTACATAAAAGATGGTCAATTAGTCATTCAACTAATATTAAGTGCATATGACTATCCAAGGCCTGTGCTAATCACTAGGGATACAGAAGAAAAAGCAAAATATATGCCATACTCTCAGGAAGCTCACTTTCAAAGTCTACAACCTAGCAGGAATATTGAAACATACATAAAGAATAATAATGATTCAAATTTAATATTTCCTTATGACACCTTATGCCAGCATACTATTAGAGAATTTATTTAGTATTTCTGGCTAAGAGTTTCATTTTAAATGAAAGGGTTGAGTGGGTGACTTCTAAAGGCTAGGTTTAGACCTGCCTAAGATTCTCTAATAAGTGCATGAAAGAAATACACGGTAATAAGATTTCAAAATAGGGGAAGAAGATTCAGTCACAGAGACCAGGAGCTTTTGTACGAGGTGGCATATGAGCTGATCTTTGAATGTGTCACAAGCAAACCATGAGAAAGAAATTTCAGAGAAGAGAACAAATTAACAAGCATACACAAATCAAAGAGTTTGAGATAGATTAGAGGTTGGCAAATTGTCTCATTTCTCTGGATTGAAAATGTCTATGCTTTATTGATACGTTTAGAGAGATAGGTGGGAATCCGATTGTAAAGGTACTTGAATATCAGGTGCATTTTTAAAACTGTATATAGACTATATGAGGTTGGCTAGGTGTCATTGTGGATGGAGTACCAAGTTTGGAATAAAAGACTCCTCTTCATGAGTTCAAATCTGGCCATAGAAACATCCTAGTTATGTGACCCTGAGTAAGTCACTTAACCCTGTTTGTCTCAGTTTTCTCTTATATAAAATGAATTGAAGAAGGAAATGGCAAACCACTCCAATATCTTCACTGAGAAAACCCCAAATGGGTTCCCAAAGAATTGGACGCGACTGAAACAACTTAACAACAATACATTCAGTTAAGGACTCACTAAATGTATTGCTTTTTAATTTCATTGTGGACTGACAGCTTCTACTGTAACCAGAAATATCTTGTCGTAGAAACCAATGGAAGATTTGACAGCAGCTTTAAATCAAGCTAATTGCATGCTTTGCATGCTACTTCCTATTGAACAATGAAGAAAGTGATTTTACTGTAACAAAAATACTCCTAGGTCTGACTGATTTTCATTCAGAAATGTTTTTCCGTTCTTCAAACAATGAATTCTTCCAGAGCCCTGAATCATGCAAGGATCACAAAAACAAATTTAATCAAATGAATTACAAGATACAAACAAGATAAAACAGTGACACAGATTGTTGCTAGAATTAATAGAAAATGGCACATTGCAGAATTTGGCACGCAACCATCTGAAAACTACATGGAAGTTGCATTGACAACAATAGTAATTACACACACATCTGCCTAATCTCATTAAAAAGAGTGAATTATTTGACTTTTCACCATATATCATCGTCTACTATATATATATATTTAGTTCTGTGAGAAATGTTATAAAATATATATGAGGATACTTTAGATAGTTCAAAAAGTGCTTTGGATGAATATTAGTTATTGTGTTAGATTTTTAAAGCACAAATTTTAAAACAAATTGAATTGATTTTCCCACATCACTTTAAAATTATTAAGTTAAATAAGACTAGATAGAGAGAGGCAGCTAAGGGACACAGTACATAGAGCACCAGTTCTAGAGTCAGGAGGACCTGAGTTCAAATCCAGCCTCAGATATGTTATTTTTAACTAGCTGTGTGACCTTGGGCAAATCACTTAACCCCATTGCCTTGCCAAAAAAAAAAATCACTAGATGGAGAGTAATCAATGAAAATATTTACTATAGCACACAACAAAGTAATCGTGGGTTACACTATGGCTCAATTTATTGAGTTAAATTCACAATTTAATCTCATTTTGAAATATATTTTAATGAGTTTTTATTGATGATTTATGATTTTATATTACAGTCATTTCCAGATGTCCCTGAACTCAACTCCTACTACTGAATGCTACCTGTAACAAAAGAAAATAAATTTTAAAAGGACCTGCTACAATGACTTCTTTAGACAGTAGATAGGTTCATAAGTTTAGATCTGGAAGGGATGGTTATTAAAAGAAATTAAGTACAATCCCTTCATTTTAAGATGAGAAGATCAAAGCCAATAGTGGGTAAGTGACTTGATAAAGGTAACATAGTGGCTGATAGTGGATTTGAATTCACCTTATTCTGAGATCTACACATTTCCACTGTACCCCTTACCTGCCTATATCCCACATCTGAGCTCCACCTCTCTTTCTTTGCAGAGAAGAGAATGATTTCATTATTTGGTCACTAGAAACAAGACAGGACAATACAATTAATTGATATTTAGCTTCCTTTTGTAATTCTTTTAATTTTCCCTCATTCTAGTTCTATACAGTGTTCTTCTGAATCTGCTAATTTCCTTCTGCATTAACTAAAGACTTGCTATGTGTCTCTGAATTTGTCTCTGATTTTGTACTATCCAAACAAAATTCTAATACACTGATGGACCACAATTTGTCTGATCATTTTTTTAATTGACAGGTACCTACCCTGTTCCCATTTCTTGCTCCCAAACACACACACACACACACACACACACACACACACACACACATACACATCCTATGAATATTTTAATTATGTATGAGATCTTCTTTTATGTTTTCCATGAATTATACTGTTGTCTCAATGAGATCATCTATAGATAACACTATGAGATATGAGGAAAATTACTAAAAGCATTGATATAATAAATTAAGCAAGTATTTGTTGGGTACCATATGTGTTGTGCATATGGGTATATAAGTATAAATATATACTTATATAAGTATCATTTTTCAGTCATACTCAGATCTTGATGAATTTCAAATTAGGTTTTCTTAGGAAAGATACTAGACTGGTTTGCCATTTCCTCTTCTAGTTTATTTTATACATGAAGAAGTAAGGCAAACAGTTAAGTGACTTGCTTGGTTAAGTGACTCCTACATGGGTAATATCTATCTAAGGCAAGATTTGAAAACAGAAGAATGAGTCTTCCTGATTTCCAAACCTAGTTCTAGTACCATAGAAATTTTGCCTCCCAGCTGCCTGTCTCTCTCTCTCTCTCTCTCTCTCTCTCTCTCTCTCTCTCTCTCTCTCTCTCTCTCTCTCTCTCTCTCTCTCTCTCTCAGTTCTCTCTCTCTCTCAGTTCTCTTTCTCTCTGTCTCTCTCTCCCCAATCCAATTATTTCTACACATATTATGTAGTATCAATAAATGACTACAATTATATTTCTCAAAATTGTCATAAAGAATATATTTTTGCAAGAGGAACCAATGTATTATCTTTTACGCATTTGCTACCTTTTGATAATTTTTTGTTGATTGTAATATTCCATATTGAATGTCTTTGTAACATTATGTTAAGATGATAACATTAGTATTCTTACTTGGCCTAATTCATTGCTCATTAGTGGCCATCTTTCTCAACCAAATATTCCCACTTCTCCATTAATTTCATTCACAGCCTATAATTCATATGATATATGCAATTATTTAAATTCACAAATAAGTTAAGGAACATTATATTTGAGGATGTGTCTATAGAAAATGAATAGAAAAATAGAGAATTGATCATTCTAAATTATTTTATTTAAGATTTTGTAGTTCATGGTATTCATATAGAATATAATCTGGCTTCTTGAGGGGAGGATTTTAGAATATCTTTCTACCCTGTAGGTAAAAATTATAGGATGTTGGGGGGCAGCTAGGTGGCGTAGTGGATAAAGCACCGGCCCTGGAGTGAGGAGTACCTGGGTTCAAATCCGGTCTCAGACACTTAATAATTACCTAGCTGTGTGGCCTTGGGCAAGCCACTTAACCCCGTTTGCCTTGTAAAAACCAAAAAAAAAATTAGAGGATGTTAAAAACTAAAAATAATGAGTTCCATACAACTCTAAGACAATTGCTCCATTTCCTCAAAGCAGTCAAACTAGTTATCTAGAATTGTGTCATTTCTTGTTTTTATTTTTTTCTGTTCAAGTAGAAATTTCATATAAGAAAATACCTCACAGAAGTATAGAATTTGAAAGTTGGGAGACACATGTCTAATTCTTTCCAAAAGTAATTTTAGATCTAACATAACAAAATTATGTTCAACCTCTCCAGATGAGCTGTATGGAAGGGGACTCTACCAAATTTCCAGACAGCCCATTCCCATATAGGTACAGCTCAGATTGTTAGGAAGATTTTTGTTGATCTCAAAATTCATTAACCACCTTGCAGTTTTTACCCATTACTTCTGCTTCTTCCTATGATGGCCAAACAGGAATAAATATAAAATCCTTCCTTCACATGACAATTCTTCAAGACTTACTTCCAACCTTCAAAAGAACATTGTCAAAAGAAAATTTACATATTCATATGGTCCTAGATTTTGAGATGGAAGTGATTTTAGAAGCAATTTAGTCAAACCCTTGCATTATTAGATGAAGAATCTGAGGTACAGTGTGCAGTTTGGATAACTTGTCCAGGTTCACTCAGAGGGTGAGCATTTAGGATTTGACCCTAAGTGTAGAGCTATAATTAGAAAGGCCCTTGAAACCACTCATTTTATAAATGAGAAATGTGATACATAGAAAAGTGAAATGATTTGCCCAAGATCTCAGGTAACAAGCATCAGTATGGGGATTCACTCTGACTCCATATCCAACCCTCACTCTTTTCCATTCAACTGCATCAATGAGTAGAACTTGAAAAAGAAAAACTTCTATAATTCAACACACTTTTATTAAGAACGTCTATGGCCTAAGATAGCTGCTTTCCTGGTCATCCCCATCCTCCCCAATTTTTGAATCTGGTCGGTAAATGACAGAAATATAGTGCAGTAACAGCTGCTTGGGTCAAGTCTTTCCACCTTAGTAAAATTCTTCTGAATCATATCCTAAGTAGGAACAGCCATCAGAAGGACCAAGACAACACTATGGTCCAATAAAACATTAAAGACTTGAAAGTAGAATTCCCTACACACACACACACACACACACAACACCACCACCACCACCACCACCAGCACCACCACCACCACCACCACTACCAGCAGCAACAACCACAACAAAACAACAAAGCATATAACTGAAAAATTCCTTTGACTCAGAATGTTTGGACATAATTATTCCGAATAGATGTGGCAGCTAGGTAACAGAATGGATAGAGTCCTTAGTGTCTTTGAAGCCAGAAAAACAGTTCAAATCTGTCTTCAGACTCTTACCAGACAAGTGACTCTGGCTAAGCCACCTAACCTTGTTTACCTTGGTTTCTTCACCTGGAGAAGGAAACATCAAAGCACTTCAATATCTTTGCCAAGGAAATGCTAAATAGTGTCACAAAGTGTTGAACAACTGAAATAAACGAATAACTAAAACAAAAAATATAGAAGTATAAGTTTGCAAAAAATAGCGAGAAATAAAATAATCTTTCTCTAAAAGGAGCTCTTTAATACGGACTCAAATTGTGGCTATACAATATAGAGTTTGGCAATTTCAGAATATTCCAGCCAACTTCCCTGGTCCCTTTTTCTCCTATTTATTGTCTTGAACAAATGGCTCTTGCACAAATTTAGGACTGGTGGGTATAAATTTAAATCCTAATTCTGCTATTTGCCAACACTGTGACTTTGGAAAACTACTCTAATGTCTTTGTGGGTCTCAACTTCCATATCTATAAAAGAGGTTGGATCAGATTGCTGCCATGATGAATTTTTCATGAACATGAGGAATAAAGATAATCACCCCCTTTGTGTATGAAAAGGGTATCCATAATGAAAGGACATTTGGAGTTTCCTATGCTTACTTTTTTGAAAACCTTTCTTGACCCATTAACAAATCAGATTTCTTTATACATATCCATATGCAAACACTCATCACTATTTATACACTTCTTTTGAATGGGCAAAACTTGTGTTTACATAACCCAGTAAGGGCATCTAATCATTTAAACTTCTGTAAGGTGAAAAAAAATTTATTTCATTTTCATTCATGATGTCTACTGCTTCTTTTTAAAAATATATTTTATTTCTCTCAATTACATGTTAAAACACTTTTTAACATTTTAAAAGTTTTGAGTTCCAAATTTCCACTTCCTAAGGTGGTAAGCAATCAGATATAGCATATATAATTATCTAAAACACTTTCATATTAATCATTTTGTAGAACAACTAAAATTTTTAAAAAAATGTGAAAAATAGCATGCTTCACACTGAAAAACAGTTGCTTCCCAATTGCTTCCCAATAATAATTTGAAGTAATTATTTAGTAGTTTAATGTAACTTTACATACATTATCTTACTTCTACTGATCAAACTGTAGCTGCTGGCTACTTGAATTCTATTCTTCCTATGAGGAATCATTATTGAGATTCGGGAAAGCAAGGGTGGAAATAAAACAAAAAAATTATTAAAAGAAGTTACAATACATAAAAGGAATTGGGAGAGAGAGAGAGAGGGAAAGAGAGAGAGATAAAAGGGCAGCCAAGCAGCGTTGGCTGGACCACAGGTTGGTAGAGAAGACTGTGGTGGCCCTGATCTGGAGTCCAACCCAGGTTTTTATGTCTTTCCTCTCATCCAAAGGGCAAAAGGTGGACTCCCTTTCTCTTACAGGACCAGGAATTAGGTAGAGGGTAAAGCCTAATGAAATCAGGATACAAATTTTACTTTAAACAATGAATCAATGGTAATGGGGATGCTCACCCAAATTGAGGAGATTACAAACTGTTACAATCATAATTCTCTTACTTCTAAGTTGATTTACATCTCCACCCAATTTCTACATTCACAATTCTCTTCATCTTTCCCCTTCATCAAAACCAGTCTTCTCCTCCAGAACTAAATTATTTTATTTTTCCCCCAAGGCTACCTCTGGCTGCCTCAGTTTTCTCATGGAGATAACAATAGTACCTATTCCTCTCTGCCCCTAGAGTTGTTATAAGGTCCAAATTAATTAATATTTGTAGAGGTGGCATATAATAAGTGCTATATATGTTAGCTAAGATGATGAGCATAATGAAAATACCACAAAAATCACAATTTTAGCCACAGGTCCCTGAAGTATTGTGGAATCAACTGATATAGTCATGGTAAAGTTCTCTTCAAGATCTTTTTTTCCTTTTAAAAAAATTAATTTATTAAAGGCAATGGCATTAAGTGACTTGCCCAAGGTCACACGGCTAAGAAATTATTAAGTGTCTGATACTGGATTTGAACTCAGGTACTCCTGACTCCAGGGTCGGTATTCTATCCAATGTGCCACCCAGCTGCCCCTCTCTCCAAGATCTTAAAGAGCTTACAGAAATACTATCTCTTATTAATTATTATTTCATTAATCTACTCCTTTATTTTACATCAGGAAGCTGAAGTTTAGAAAGATAAAATTAGTTGTGCAGTCATAAGGGTAGTGGGTTAGAAGCACAGACAAGACTAATTTTTTTGAGTCCATTGATAACAGTCCAATCACACATGATTCAACTTAAGATTTCACTGTTATGGAGAACTCACAGATCAATGATCTCTACCAATTTGTATCAGTCTCTCATTTTATAGTATTAGAGTCACTAGAAGTGCTGAGAGTTAAATGTGCCTTGGCCACTAGGCTCACACAGTCACCACTTGTCAGAGACAGAGTTTGAATTCAAGACTTTGAAGCTGCCTCTACAATCACTATGGCTTAATGCTGTTAATACGATTAAACGAATTTGCCGAAGTAAAATTCACAAGGAACTAAGAACTAATAAAATAAAATTACCTTTTAGTTGAAGAATTGATAGACATTCTTTGGGGATGAGCATATTTCCTTCACTCCATGAAACACAAAAGATGAGATCTTGAGCAAAATCTCTCAAGTAAAACACGTAATCATTAACTAAAGGAACAAAGAGAAAGAACTACCGTGAAACCACAAGATTCAGATACAAATATCATCTTTGCTACTTGAATATAAAGTCACTTCACATGTATCCTCTTGAGTTTCTCTCTAACATGAGGACAGAATGATAATCTTAACGTTCACTGAAAGCTCAAAAATAATTTGATCCAAAGATGTTTCCATTAAAAAGAAAGAAAGCTCCAAAGTTTTAGACACTTGCATATTAGACTACAAGAGACAGGAGAATGAATTAAATCTGGGTGGGAAATACAAAGTTGTAAGGAACTTCAGAAGATATCTGATTCAAATGCTATTTAAATATCAATCCACTCTACCTTATCTTTACCAAGTGGTCATCTGTACTTTGAGCAATGACCTCAAGGATGACATATTGTCTCCCAAGGCAGCCCTCCCAGCACAGAATTTGGTATCAATATTTTCCTGAGGATATGAAGGTGATCTGAAATGAGTTTCCTCTTTTCCCCATTTCTACTCTTTAGATCCCCACACCATCACCTTCCATTTCATTTTTATTTTTCAAATTATGACTCTCAAAGGAAAAAAAAAACAAACAAAAACTGGTCCTACGCATTGCCATGACCAATCCCTCTATTAATATCCTTCATGCATTTTCCTTCCACTTACTCCGAGTTTTTCCCCTTTGATCTTTTCTCTTCTCCAATCTTTCTTTAGGAGGATAACTTAATTGACTCCTTTCCTTGCTGCTTAGAAATATACTTTAATCTCCTCCATTCTTAAAATCACTTTACTTGATCTTTTCATCTCCTTTAACTATGGGTGCAATGTCTATCCTATCTCTCTCTTCCTTTCAGGGCAAAACTAATGAGAAAACTTTTCTACATCATTCTGTTTCTATATCGATATCAATATATTTCTCTTATGTTGACATTCTATTCACTTCTCTCCATTTCGACATTTAACCACATCACTAAACTAAACCTACTTCTCCAATGTAGATTTAATTGCTACAATAAATTTTCTTGGTCTTTATTCCTCTTGACTTCTCTATAGTACATTATATTCCTTACCAATTCCTGATAACTATCTCCTCCTTGAGATTTTGAGGAATATTACTATCTCTCACTTGAATGACTGACCCTTCCCAGTCTTCTTTGCTAGATTGTCTTTCAAATTCCTGCCACCTCTGCTGGGTGTATCTCAAGGTTCTCTCATTGTCTCTCTCTCTCTCTACTATCTCTGCTGGTAACAACCTTACCTCTCAGAGATTCAATTGTCATCCCTTTGCAGGTGCCATATATACACATATACACGTGTCATCCTTTATCTTGCTCCCGAGATTACCCAGAACATGGATATTTGATAAGCCCTACTGGATGTCCCATTAATATAAAATGGTTATATGCAAAAGGGAATTCTCTTTATATTCCATTAAGCCAAACTTCTCTTCTTATTGTAACTCTTCCTGTTGAATCTCCCACCATTTCCCCTCTATTCATTCAAGTTCATAACATTAGAATCAAACTTGACTCTTTACTTTCTCTCATTCTCCATAGCTAATCAGTTACCAACATCACTTGGTTCAGGTCTCAATCATCTATCAGTAGACTATGCCAATAATCTAATTTACTTCCTCGTCTTCATTACGTCTTCTGTCCCAACCTCAAATAAAAAGCTACACTTGGGATACTCAAGTACAGATCTGAACATATTGCTCTCTAATTGAAGAAGTCACCATATAGTCTCTAGAAAACAATACAAACTCCTCTGACACTTAAAACCCTTCCCAATATGATTCAAACCTTTTTTATTCTAGACTGTTTTCATATTACTTCCCTTTCACACATTCTGAAATCCAGTTTAACTGACTGCTTATTCATGCCCATACTGTGCCTTTGTACAGACTGTCTTGCCACATGTGGTTTTTGCTAACTCCTCACCTTAGGTTCTTTTCATCCCTAGCTCACTTCCAGCCTCAGCTCAGTTCCTATCACTTTGTGAAGTCTTCTCCCAGTCTTCTGGTGCTTACACTTCTTTTCATCCTCCAAATGACTTTGTACAGTACATATTGTGGATTTTATTATTTATCATATGTTGTTCCACCTGTTGTTAAGGGACAGGAGTGTTTTCTTTTTATCTTACTTATACTTTATCTGTAGATTGCTCTGTTTCTTCTTTCTTCCCTTTCCCCCCTTGTTCCTTCATTCTTTCTTTTCTATCTCCCTCCCTTCCCTGCCTTCCTTCTTAACCTGTATTCTTTTCTTCCTTTCTTCCTTCCATCTTTACTTTTCTTTCCTTCCCTCTTTACCTCTTTTCCTTTATCATTCCCTCTTTGCCATTTTCCTTTCTTTTCCCCTCTCCTTCCTTTTTTCCTCCCTACCCCCTTTCCTTATTGCCACACTTTCTTTACCATGTTTGAGAGTTTTTGAAAAAAAAATTTCCCCACTGCAAAATAAATATTTGACTTTTAAAAATGCCTTTCTTAAATCATTATATACCTAGATTTATTTTTTCCCAAAACCCAATGATGCTCTTCAGCAAAGTAGCCAGAAGGAAAAGGGATGAGATTCTTGACCTTCTAGTTTTTTGACATTTACATCTCTTGCCACCAAATGATTCCTGGGCACCCCATAGTGACTCACCCCAAGCTATCTGTACTAACAATGATAAAGTCGGTGTAGTTTTCTTAGACATCCAAAGGTCTTTATTTGAACTAGAATTCTTTGAGACATACAAAATGAAAGTTTGAACTAAATGGTTACTAAAAATTGCTTCTGGCTTTAGATACTATGATTCATTAGTTAATAAGGTCATTTAACTTGGAACCAGGTAGAATTCATTGCATACATTTATCTTACAGTTTCTCAAACTAGCTAAAAGTGTCTTCATATAAAGAATGTGGTAATTTTAAAGGAACAATCGTTCAATTAATTGAGTCATGTGTAATGGAGTTTCTGGTGAGATATATGTAGAGTCTAGACCCTCATCAGAAATGTCATTAGTACTTGGGATCACATGTTAGTTAGATAATTCTGAAACTAGAATAGGGCTTTAGAGTCAAAGACCTAACTGGGAATACTGGTACTGTGGACACATTCAACTGGGAAAAATGGAAAAGATTGGGGGAGAGGGTTGGGAAGGTTCCAGGAACAACCTTGTTTGAGTCAAAACTTCTGTGAAAAGGAACAGAGAAGGACCAGTCTGGAGGAAAATGATCTCAATCCCAAAGGAACAGCTCAGGATGCCATCCTGACTGATAGGCATCAATAGTGCCTGTTACTTATGACTGAGTATCCTTCATAGAAGGCAAGTTGGGGATTCTCGGGCTTACTGTTGTGACTCATAATACAAAGAATAGTAGTCCCTGATGGAAGCACCCAAGAAAGAGGGTGAAAATTATGATACCACCTAATCTGAATCCTGAAATTCCAATCCCGAGGTAGTCTCAGAAAGAAAAGAGGGCACAGGAAGGAGACAGAACTATCATATGTATAGGCAGCTGTAACAGAGTAAAAGGATAGTGAGCATTATATAAATGTGAGCTACTATTATCATTACCATAAAATGTATAATTAATCATATTTGAATTTATTGGAGCATCTGTCAAAGCTAACTTAGTTGTATGACTTTCCTTTAGAATTTGTAGCTGAGAGACCTTAGAAATGAGGAAAGGAAAGCAACCATCTTGTTAATTCCTTTGTCTTCAGGCAAAAAAAATATCTAAAAGATATCTGACCATATGAATTTTTAATTATCTTGGAAAGGGGGAGGTTCAGGGAAGTTCAAAGATTCTGAGATATTCTAATTTGCTAATTTCTTTACACCATTCCCCTTTTCCTTTTTTCATGATGAGAAATAAATAGATGACATCACTAGTATGCATCATCTCTGTAATTCTTAAGACATGCCCATTACGTGGCTGAGCTTTACTTTTCTCTAGGTTAATTGATTGAAATCACTGTGATCTCTTTTTGTAGATCACAGATCATACATCTAATATGGGAAATGATCCTTGAAGGTCATCTTGTCCAATAATCTGTTTTTGTAGGTAAAGCAACTGACTCCCAAAGCCGAAGCTGTGAGATGGTTTAGCTAATGTTAAATGAGGTGAAAATCTCTCAGCCAAGATTCAATTCCTGATCTTTTGTGTCCCAATCTAGCTGTCTTCCCATGGAGCATGTTTGCCATCTTTATTAGTTCTCCTAGGCTCAGGCCTCCATGTTCTCTTTCAGTTGTGAATTGAAAAAAATTGATCAACTACCTTAGTGACAATACTCAGGAGGAATTATCTCAGCCCTGCTCTGGCTTATGGCCATCATGCAACTCAATATTTTTCTTTGTGTCTACTCTGATTTATAAGCCCTTTTTGTTTTCTTTCTGAAATCCTTGTTCATATAAAATGAATTCCCTTTCCCCGGATTATGTAATTGTAAAAGGAGAGATTTATGAATTTTAAAAGGTTTACAGATGACTTTATTCACATTATCTCTTTTTTCCTGCTACCAAATGATCATGCTATTGTTTTTATTTACCTCATTGTTTGTTCTCAGATGAAATATTATAATATACTCAAGATGAAAGGGGACTCAGAAATTATCTCTCCCAGGAGTATCATTATATGGAAAAGAAAACTAAGGTCCAGACATGTAAAGTGAGCATCATATAGTTGATTTTTTTTTCTTTTGTTTGTTTGCTTATGTTACTATTAATTCATTTATATAGAATAGCTACAGGTCACAAAGACTAAAGTGTTGGACGGGAAGTCAGCAAGACCCAAGTATAAATCTAATCTCAGACCCTTACGAGATGTGTGACCGTGAGCAAGTCAGTTAACATCTGCCTGCCTTAGTTTCTTCCTAATTGGTATCATAGAAATCCTAACTGCTATCATTATCATTATTATTATTAATCTATTCACTTATTTACTGTTACAGTAGGGATTGCAGTGGTAGGTTTTGTTGATGTGGTTGTAGCTATTGCCAGAGGACTATGAAATTCAGAAACTCAGAACCTGTTTCTCTTTCTTTTTAAATTTTTTATTATTATTTATTTATTTTTCTTCCATATGCGCATGTATATTTTTAAGTTATAAATTTCCTTCCACCCTCCCTTCCCACCCCCTTCCCCTCAGGGGTGAATAGTCGTGTTAACATTGTTCATACATATTTTTGATAAACATGTTTATAGCTTAGTCATTTTTGCTCTGAGGAATTAGGATTAAGGGAAAGAGAAACATTCTGAAGGGTTTTTTTTTTTTGTTGTTATTGTTTTGTTTTGTTTTTCTTCCTCCGGATGGGGATAACATTGTCCTCTTGCTTCTCTCTTTAGGACCCATGTTTGCAGTAGAAGAAAAGCATTGGAGTGGAGTCATGGGACCCTTTCAGTTCCTCACTATCCCTTGGGCAGTCACTTCCCTTCCCAGACCTCAGTATCCTCCTCTGTAATTTATATCCATTTGATAAGTGTAGTTCCACCCAATGTCTTCTTAGATCCCTTTTATCTCAAAATCTATTAGCTTACAAGTTTATATTTCAACTTTATCCTATTTAAATACCAAGGAAGTAGGAATAGTTGGAATAGAACCCTGGTCCTTTAATTCAATAAGCTCCCCACTATTGTTGGCTTTGCTCAGTAGTTTCAGGCATGTCCAACTCTCCATAATCTCATTTGGGGGTTATCTTGGCAACGATACTGGAGTGCTTTGCCACTTCCTTCCCTATCTTATTTTATGAATGAGGAAACTGAGGCTTGTAGGTTTGTGACTTGCCCAGAGTCACACAACTAGTAAGTGAATCAGGTCAGATTTGAAATCAGGAAGATGAGTCCTCCTGACACCCTGCCTTGTATTCTCTCCACTACTCTACCTATTCCTTTCTATTGTTTAATCAAACAAAAAAAAAGGTTTTTTTTTTTATTATTTACCTGGTCCTCTTTCCATTTTTCCTTTTTGATTTTAAGAATCTCACATTCCAGCTTGGTGTCTTCGGCCAAATAAACAAACGCACTCACCGTTATCATATCTATGTCACCAAGCATTCCCAGACCTCATGAAACCTCAATAGCTCTATTCCCCCAGATTGACATTATATTTTTCTAATAATTCACTGAATTAGAGCTATCAAATTTATTACAGAGCTAATAGCTGTACATCAACCAGTCAGCAAATATTTATCAAGTACCTAATATGTGCTAGGCTCACAATTTCCTAGCAGATTATAATGTGTATGACAGAAGTAAAAGCTAATATTTCAAAAGAATTGTGTCTAAGGTTTAAAAATCATTATGAGCTTTCAAAATTACATAAGGAGTATAAAGTAGTTCATTAGAATGATAATACCCCCACTGTAATATTCCAGTAATCAATTCAGTGTGTCCAAAAAGCATTTGGAACTCAATGAACAATGACATTAGTAAAATTATGTATAGCCTAAGGTGGCATATATTTTGATTCCTTTCTTTGGAAAGCAGAATTGTTCTTCCAGATGGAAGCACAGAACTCTGCTTGGCATGTGGACAGTTGTTTGCGACAGTTGTCTTTATGTTAGCATGTTTTGTTCTTTCCAGGCCTCTTCATTTCTGGGGGATTTGTTTTTTTTTTTTAATTTTGTCCTTTTTTTGTTTTTTTTTCCAGTTTTCCTCTGAAACAACTTTATTTTATTTTTTTGTTAATATGACTTCATTTATAGATTACTCAAATGTTCTTGTTTAAGAGTAAACATAATACCCCCTCCCCCACAAAAATATAGAACCTCATGAGAAATAAAGTAAAAGAAAGAGAAAAAAATGGGTTTCAGTCTGTGTTCTGATACCATCAGCTCTGTCTTGGGTGGATCACATTCTCTATCATAAATCCATCACAGAAGTTACTTCCATATTTTTCCACAGTTTCTGTTGCTGATTTTAATTCCCTCCATCCCTTCCTCCCCACTACCATCTATTTTATTTTCTCTGCCCTTTCACTATGTCCCTCTTCTAAAATGTGTGTTGGGTAGCTGAGAGACACAGCAGACAGAGCATCTACCCTTGGACCAAGAAGCTCCAAGCCCATACATCATCCCAGAGATCCAACAACCACCTGGCCCCATGGTCCCAAGCAGGCCACTCAATCCCAAGCACCTCGCAAAAAGTAAAGAAGAAAATGTGTTATATCTGACTATTATCTCTTATGATTTACCCTCTGCTCTATCATCCATATTCCCCCCTTCCCCCTGTCCTTTTTCTCTCCTTTTTACTCTAGATGTCTATACCCTATTGAGTGTGTATGCTGTTTCCACTCTGAGCCATTTCTGAAGAGAGTGAAATTTCCCTCATTCTCCCTCACCTTCTCCCCTTCCATATCATTGCAAAAGCTCATTGCAAAACAAAATTTCTTATAAGGAATATCTTAGCCTATTACACTTCTCCTTTCTCTTACTCCCAGTACATTTCCCTTTTAGCCATTGACTCCACTTTTACAATATATCTTCAAATTCAGCTCTCTCTCCTCTACTTCATATATAAAAACTCTTTCTACCCACTCCATTAAATGTGTAAGTTCATATGAGTATTATCAGTATCATCTTTCCACACAGGAATACATGAAGTTCAACATTATTAAGTCCTTCATAATTTACCTTTCTCCTTACTCTATATTCTTCAACTGAGTCCTGTACTTGAAGGTCAAACTTGATGTTCAACTCTGTTTTAACAGGAACATTTGAAATTCCCCTGTTTCATTGAAAGTCCATCTTTTCCCCTGGAAGAGGATGCTCAGTTTGGCTGGGTAGTTGATTCTCAGTTGCATTCCAAGCTCTTTTGCCTTCTGGATATTATATTCCAAGCCCTATGAGCCCTTAATGTAATTGCTGCTAAGTCCTGTGTGATCCTGACTGCAGCTTCATGATATTTGAATTGTGCTCATCTGGCTGCTTGTAATATTTTCTCTTTGACTTAGGAGTTCTGGAACTTGACTATAATATTCCTGAGGGTGTATGGAGGGGGGGGTTGGATCTCTTTCCAGGGAAGATTGGTGGATTCTCTCAATTTATATTTTGCCCTTTGCTTCTAGAATATCAGGGCAATTTTCCTGTAGGAATTCTTAAAAATGATGTCAAGGCTCTTTTCCTGATTATGACTTTCAGGTATCCCAATAATTTTTAAAACATCTTTCCTGAACCTGTTTTCCAGATCAGTTGTTTTTTTCAATGAGATGTTTCACATTTTCTTCTAATTTTTCATTTTTTTTGTGTTGAAGTATTGTGTCCTGACTTCTCATAAATTTATCAGCTTTCTTTCTCTCCATTCTACATCTGAAGCATTTGTGTTCCTCAGAGAGCTTTCTTATCTCTTTTTCCATCTGGCCAATTCTGCTTTTTAAAGCATTCTTCTCCTCAATAATTTTTTGAGCTGTTTTATCCGTTTGACCTAAGCTTGTTTTTAACATGTTATTTTCTTCAGCATTGTTTTGCTTGACTAAGCTGTTGACTTCATTTTCATGTTTTTCCTGCATCTCTCTCATTTCTTTCCCCAATTGTTCTTCTAGCTCCCTCACTTGATTATCAAAATCTTTTTTGAGCTCTATCATAGCCTGAGCCCAACTTCCATTTTTCTTGGAGTCTTTAGATGCAGAAGCTTGTACTTCCTCATCTTCAGGTTGAGTTTTTGATCCTCCTTGGGATCATAGACAAAGTATTTGTCAATGGTCAGTTTCCTTTTTTTTTCTGTTTATTCATTTCCCCAGCCTGTGCCTGGTTTTGGGGTGCTTTCTGAGCTTTTGAGTTTTATTGGGACACCCCCCCACAAGGACCTCTGACCGCTCTCCTGGTTATAGATGACCACAAGGGCACCCCTGTGGGGCTAGGGGGGAGCCCTATTCTATGGGGGGCTCAGACGGTGATCAGCATCTGAATGTGGTCAGCGCTCCAGAATGCTGTTCCAGGGACAAAAGACAAACCTTGGAAGTCTCCCTCCACTCCTTTACCTTCAATGGGCTGAGCATTCAGGGCACAGCTGGCTAGAGGCTCCTGCTTGCCTGCTCCATGAGCCTGCTTAAATTTCCTGGGTCTGGGAGTTCTGAGTTTGCCACCAGCTGATGGCCTGGACTTTGTGCTTGCTCTGACAGAAGTCTCCTTTCTGATCTTCCAAGCTGTTCTTTGTGCTCCCTGGATTTCAGTTCAGGAAACTGCTCCTGCTGCTGGGAGCCATGGGTACCAGGCACTCTGGGGTTGTTCCTGGGAGGCTGAAGTTTCTTCACTCTGGCGGGACCATCCCTCTATCCCCATAGAACAGAGTTTTCCCACTATTTTCCAGGTTGCCTTAGGCTGTAGAGTTGCCTGACTGGATCTTTATGTGAGTTCTGTCTCTTGAAAATTTAGTTAGAATCATGATTTTAAGATTTTTTGAAATATTTTGGAAAGAGCACCTATGAGAGGCTCTTCTCCTGCCACCATCTTGCCTCCACCCCTGGGGAATTGTTTTTAATCTCAAATAAAATGATTGTCATGATTCAAACATATTTTTTACATTCAAAAAGAGTGAACTAAAGAACCTAAGAAATGAACTTAAGAAATATTTTATGATTCTGTACCTGAAATGTATTAACAAAATGACTCTGGGCAAGTCCTATGGTATTTCTATGCCCCAGACCACTCCCTAAAATTTGTTTACTAATGAAGAAATTTTTGTTGATGAATGGAGTTTTCACACCAAGAGTTCTCCATTCTGAAAAATTTCAAATAACTTCTCTGCATTTGTATTCTTAAATTGAATTATTTGTATGAATACAAATAGACACCATTTCAACCATTTTAAATCAATGGAAAGTCAAGTAATTGCTTTAAACACCTGGTTTGACTCCACTGAGATAAATGACCATTTGGTTAAGTTATAGTCTTGTTTTCATATAGGCAAGTGGTATATTTAGAATGAATGCAAAATAAAGGGTTGTATTGGCTTTTAAACTGGTGCTGGACTTGGAATCAGAGGGCCTCAGTTCAAAATCTGTTTATCTGGCTTACCACTTTTCTTTCTGGGGCTGTCCTCACATATAAAATAAGAAGGTTTGAATAGCTGACCTCAAAGATCACTTTTACATCAAACACTACGAATCCATGTATGCACATGGTCACATATTAGCTTTATTTTTTTCCATAATGAACATATGTGTAGTTTCTCTGCTTTCAGCAGATATATTAAGTAGTTCTTTCTAGAGAGGGATGCCATTCTTTTTTGGATTACCTTCACAACTGTGGCCTGTCACCAGAGTCACAACTGCACTGATCGACTCTAGCAATAAGAATGGTAGAAGATCTAAGTTTTATTCTTTAGAGGGCAGAATTTGGATCAATTGGAAAGAGAAAAGAAAACGGAGGATTCAAATATTTTACCAAAAAAAAGGGATATATTTCAAGAATGTGAGATCCCATGCACTGAATTGTTCAAACTGAGAATGAGTGACCACCTGTTGGGGACATTATAGAGACGATTTTTGCTTTGCCTGGTTAATCACCTTTCTAACTATGGGATTCTGTTCTCTCTGCTAAGCCTGCTTAGGTTAGAGTACTTTTTTCTGTTAACCTTTAATATATTTAAGAGATAGAGAGAGAGAGAGAGAGAGAGAGAGAGAGAGAGAGAGAGAGAGAGAGAGAGAGAGAGGAAAGAAAGAGATAGAGAGAGAGAGAAAGAAAGAAAGAAAGAAAGAAGGAAGGAAGGAAAGAAGGAAAACGAAGGGAAAGGAAAGAAAAGAAAAGAAAAGAAAAGAAAAGAAAAGAAAAGAAAAGAAAAGAAAAGAAAAGAAAAGAAAAGAAAAGAAAAGAAAAGAAAAGAAAAGAAAAGGCAGCCAGGAAAAATTTACAATTTTCCACTTATTTTTCATTCTTATATGAATTACAAAGGTTCAAAAGTGAGTTTGGGGGCAGCAAGGTGGTATAGTGGATAGAGCACCTGCCCTGAAGTCAGGAGGACCTGAGTTCAAATACACCCTCAGACACTTAATAACTGCCTAGCTGTGTGACCTTTGACAAGTCACTTAACCCTTTTTCCTTGCAAAACCCCTCCCAAAAAAGTGAGTTTCATGACTTATTTTTAATGGTCAATTAATGATTAATTCAGTATGGTTATGCTGAGCCAAATAATGAACAAGGGAACATCAAAGTGAAATAGATTTATGTAAATATTTGACTCTAAATTCTATGATAGTCTTGAACTACATTTAACTTATTATAGGACATCTGTCTTCTTAAGACTGATCATCAGTGCCAATCAAGCCTTCTGACTTCAAATAATAATCTTTAAGATGGCTAATTAATACCTTAGAAGAACAAGAGCTGAGAATGTCATATGATCATCTTTAGTAAGTCATGCATGAATGTACAGGCTTTTTGCCATACCCCCAAGTATAGCTGGCTTAATACTAGAGCTGACACATAATTAACATCAATGGAGAATTGATAGGGAATAGTGTTGACAGTGAGGAAGACTACTAATCAGTGCATTCATCATAACTAAAGTATTTTAGAAAGCATAAAATTTGTCTGAACTTCCAGATTTATTTTAGTAACCACAGAATTCATGCCTTCTAATGTGACCTATGAACTTGTGCAAAAGTCTTGAAATGGGAATTCTTATTAGAACAAGTATATGGGCATGATAGAATAATTAGAATAATTATATGGTCAAGGGAGACTAGACCTGACTCTAATGTGTTATTAAGACTCTTATTTAGGGATAAAGTGTATAATATATGAGACATTGCTAAGAAATGTTCCACAACCTACTTTCTGCCTGAGGATGGAGAAGTATGATTGGAATGACAGATTTTTTTAAGTTTAATATTTATTATTGACATTTTCTCCATCACTTTCTAAAGTCTAAATAAGGGGTAAATAGGACTCACTGACCTTCAAGTTACAAAAGTTTTTACGCTTTTTAAATAAAATGTCATTATTTTTAACAAAGTAAAACCCACTCTTAGCTCACAAGCTATAGAAAACAAATTGTCAGCTAGATTTGGCTCTCTGACTGTATTTATCCAACCCCTGCCCTAGACAATCAATAAAATAATAAATTGAGAGCTGATTTGTGTAGTATGCCAATTTCCTATGTGTAAATGCACAGACTGAAAATTTAACATTCTCTTCTCATGAGCTGTAAGAAACATCAATAACATCTAAAGGACTTGGAGTCAGGAAGAGCTAAATTCAAATCTTTCCCTGCACATCTAGGTGGCACAGTGGATAGAACACTTGCCTTGGAATCAGGAGGATGGGAATTAGAATCCAGCCTCTGACACCTACTAACTGAATGACCTTAGGCAGTCACTTAACCCTGATTGTCCCTCATCCAGGGCCATCTCTAGTCATCCTGATTCATATCTGGCCACTGGACTGAGATAACTCTGGAGAAGAAAGTGAGACTGGTACTTAGCACAGCTCCCCCTTACTCAAATTCAATTGATGTATTTGTCATGGCATCACCTCCCTGATGCTGTAGTCTTCTTAGAAAATAAAGGATAAACATTATTATCATTAGCTGTGTGATTCTAGACAAGTTATTTAATCTCTCTCAATATCCAGTTGCCTCATCTATAAAATGGAGATAATAAAGCCTTTGTCTTTTAGGATTATTTTGAGGGTCAAAAGAGATACTGTGAAAATACTGTAAATCTTAATGTGTCATTTAAATATTAGTAATTTTTATTATTACTAATAAGTCATATAGGGAAAAAACTATAAATGGCAGACCATCAAACAGGATTAAAAATATCCTAGGTTCAAATCCTGCCTCCAAAAGTAGTTATAAATTACAGAGAAGTAATTGATATTTTCAGACCCAAAGGTATGTAAATTGGATTTCCTATACACACAAGGAATCATGTATAGAGGCAAAATATCACAGTAGATAATATATAGACTATATATACCATATATAGACTGTATATAACATATATGGTGTGTATATATATACATATATATGTATATATATATATATATACATATATATGTATATATATATATACTAGTCTTAGATCAAGAAAATCTTGGGTTCAAATGCTATTCTTGAAATTTAAAAAGTGTGTGACCATGTACAGCCTACTTAAACTCTCTGAATTCTCAACAAAATTTTAATAGAGCAAGTTTGAGTTTGCTATCTACATTGGTGGAGAGAGTACCTACATCTGTGGAAGTTCATCAACAGGTATTTAGTTAGTACCGATTATGTGCCAAACATATTAAGCAATGAAGATACAAAGGAGAAAAATACTGATCTTTGATATATTATGATCTTTTGTGATGTTTTCATGACTCGAATTGGATGAATTAAAGTTCAAATTTGACCCAGATGTTTACTGGTCAAATCAATTTAACCCCGTTTGCCTCAGTTTTCTCATCTATACAATGAACTTAAGGAGAAAAGGGCTAACTTCTTCAGTGTTTTTGACAAGATAACACTTTAGTGTTTAGTATCAGAGGGGTCATGAAAAATTGAACATGACTGAGCAATAATGACAAAAAATACTTTCCAAATTTAAAAATATTTTATACAAGTTGTCTTATTTTATCCTTAAAAAACTCTTTGACGATATTAATGTTCTCAGCTTAGAGATGAGAAAACTGACCAAATTTCAAGATTGGTCAGGGTCATACACCTAAATGATGATAGAGTATCTTCAAAACCAACTCTTCTGTTGCCAGAGAATGCTTTCCTCAATCAAGCTGTGAACTGAAAGCAATCTTCCTAATCAGAAAATGGAGATTTCAAAAATTTACAAAGTCAACAAGTCAAAAGTTGGACAAAGTCACACAATGTGTTAATGTAGGAATTGGAATTTAGCCTGAGATTTAACCTAGGCAAGAAGTTTGACTGATCCAACTAACTACCAAAGCCAGGTCAGTGTCTAATTATTCTATTATTAATTTTCCTCCCTTTGACTCAGAACCAAACTTTTCAGAAGAAAAGCCTATCCACTCTTTTAAATATACAAGTTTATATATTTATATAACATTCAAATATTATATATCATATATGTTTTAGATATTTGAGATTTACAGGAGGAACATACATATACACATACACATGTATATGTGTAATATATACATATGTGTGCATATGGTAAATTTTATATATGTGGGTATCCTATATAAATATACGTGTGTGTGTGTGTGTGTGTGTGTGTGTGTGTGTGTGTGTACTTTATATATGTAATTATCCTATAAACCTCAAATATCCAAAATTTGGTCTGGGGATAGAATGGGCAGAGGAATTAATGAAGGAAATATCTTCAAATGCATCAACTAACTAAGGAATAGAAATATCTATTACATAAAGTATGTATTATGGTAATTATGTAGGTAGCCATAAAATTATCATTGTTGGTGCTTTAATGGCAATGGTTACATTTGCTACAATTTCAGTTAATTATAATGATCAGAGTCAAGGGGTGTTTCAGTGAATTGCATTTTCTATATGACTGGGGAATAAACCATTTGTTCAGTGAAATCATCTGAGTTTTCTATTTCCCTGAAGATGGAGGAACATATCTTCAAAATGATCTTGAAGCTATGGATCCTTATATGATATTCCCATTCAATTCTATATTTCACAGAATAAAACCTATGCCAGAAACAACTTTTTAATCTATTTTATTGGATAAATTGAAGTCATGTTTCAACTGTGTTGGCATTGTGATCAATTTTGTTTTTTTCCTGTGACTTTAAGCAAGAAAAATTTGGCAAGATGAAATCTCTACCTAAAATTTGGGGAGGTATAAAACAGAAAATATATGCCTCTGATTAGTATCAGAGCATTTTATTATAGATATAAGAAATGAGAAGTATTTCTAAACAACAATAGAGAAATCAAAGATACTGGCTAAAAGGATTAGTTTTTAAGAAGATTAGAAAAAAAATTATAACTCTAAAGTTGCCCCTGTATCTCTTAGATTGCAGAATCAATTGAGAATGAAAGATGAATAAATTCTCTCTAAAACATACTCAGATCATACCTACAGTTCTTAAAGGATGAAAGAATAGGGATTGAAAGAATAAAGCTTCAGCATTTCTTGAAGGCTAAAAATGGCAATTAAGGTATTCACAAACAAAACCCAAATAAATATAAAGTTTTTATTGTTTTACTGTTTTTATTATCTGCTACATGGAATGACCAGTGGAATCCACATCTTGGAAGATATGTATAATATCCTGTTTAATCATAGCAACTCTGTAAGGTAGATGTTTTCATCATACCCTTTTCATAGATGAGAAACCTGAAGTTGGGGAGTTAAATGATGAAATCATTTAACTTACTAGCTAGTGAGGATCTAAAACAGGATTTGAAATCAAATATTTCTGACTCTAGGTCACACTCCTTTATCCACTATGCTTCTTAGAGACCACCATCTCCACAGCAGCAACAAAACATTTGTATTAAGGGTAGGTTTTGAAGATCTTTTACTACCTACATGTAAAGAATTAATAGCTTTTTTTGTGAAAAAGATCAGAATGGCTTATACATGGTCTACCAAAAGTTCCCAACAATTTCTACCTTCATTCCATCCTATAACATTTGCAAATAATGCATTCTAAAATAATAACTATTCATTTTCTTCAAATATTAATATGTATTTCGGCATAATTATAAGAATCTTAATTGAGCAGAGTGCTCAACTTTAGATAATAGTCAATCTCCAACTTTCCTAAAATAATTCCATCCTTAGACTAATTATGAGGAATTTCTCCCTATCATTTTTTATTCACCAGTGCCTGAGGTTATTGCATGTCCTAACAGTGAACCAACCACAAGACCAATCAAATTTTTAGAATACTTGTCCATAAACTCAACCACATGTATTGTGATGAATCAAATCTGGCCAAATTTCAAGATTAGATAGAAAAGTGAGATTGAGATATATATATATATATATATATATATATATATATATATATATATAATCAAAAGCAAGGCTTTTTCTCTGTACAGCTAAGAACAGCTCAGGTTCAAATGGTATTCTATTGAAAATTAACTCTGCTCAAGATATCTGCTGAATGTTGATTCACTATGCCTGTCCATCTATAAATGAAATAGCTGAGACTTAGAGACACATTACAGATCCTGGGGCAAAAATCTGGTGTAATTATAATTCAGTATAATCTGGGGTCCTGACTGGATTTGTATTCTTCAAAAAGTATCACTTGGTTAAGGAAATTGAGCGTGGTTACTGACTTCTCTTTTAATTGTTGCAATGGTGACTATTATCCTTTTGGAGAGCATTTAGTGCTCAATATTGGAGAATAATTGGGTGACCGACCTCTGACATCATTTCCTCAGACTCAAGATAATATCTCTGTTTATATAACAATTGAGGTTATTAATGTATATAGTCTTTTAAAGATAAATTGAAAGTTTTCTTTTTTAAACTGAAATTTATATAGACACTTCTTTAGAATGCAGATCTTATCTTTTCACATAAGGTTCACTTTTTTGACTTCAAAGGTGAGAGGTTCATGTCTTCCTCCAATGGAATTGTGACTTAGAATGAATATCAACATAGATTAATAGAGAACTGCATGATCATTTCCATGTTATAGCATTCGTGAAATCATTTGGGATTTTCTTGGCAAAGGTATTGGAGTGCTTTGCCATTCCCTTTTCCAGTTCATTTTAAAAATGAGGAAACTGATGCAAACTGGATTAAGTGATTTGCCCAGGATCACATAATGTGTCTGAAGCTAGATTTGAACTTATGAAAATAAATCTTCCTGATTACCAGTCCAGCACTCTAGTCACTGGATTGTCCACCAGGTTCATAGGATCATAAATTTAAAGCTAGTAGGGAACTTAAAGATCATCTCATCCAATTTTTTTTACAGGTAAGGAAACTGATAATTACCATAGGATGAGTGACTTGTCTAAGGCTATAAATAACAGAACCAGAATTGAAACTACAGTCCTCTGATATCAAACTTGGTATTCTTACAGCTACATCACATTGTCTCTGCCCTTTAAGGATAAGATTGAGGAGTTTGGACAATGATTCTTTAGACATAATGTTTGATGATTAATATGCTATTTTATAGCAAAAAATAAGGAATTATTACATGCTATTACATGCTAGCCAGAGGCCATTTTTTTCTTTTAGCATGATCTTAAATTCAAAATAAAGTCAAGAAAGTCAGACAAAAAAAAAGCTAAGCTAAGCTGCTATGAGATCACATAAACTATAACATTCCATAGTTGTCTCATCTGAATTTCTGGAACAGTAACTTTTTCCAAAGAACTGGTTCATTCATTGATTTGGTGGGAGAGTGGAAGGGGGGATGTTCAATTAAATAATAATCATTATTTTTCTTTCAAACAATTTCCACCCTCAAATCACTTTTCAGACATTAATTAATGCTCATGGCACCAGTTTCATAAGTGGATTGAATTATCTTTGATTATTATTTAGCATTTATAAAACCCATTATATTTCCAAGTTACTTTACAATTATCCATAAATTATTCCTCATGGTTTTGTGTGTTCTGTGGAGTACCAAGTACGCTATAAACACTTGATATTAAATATGCATAATAAATGTTGCCTCTGAGGTAGACTCTTATCTAGTATAAGGAAGCTGGTAAATAACGTAATAAATTCAGAAATCCTGACCAGCTGCATCTAAATGATTCAAAATGGACAGATGAAAAATGAAGAATTCATTAGGCCATTGCCATATTTCATAAAATCACAGAATTTTAGAGATGCAAGGAAAATTCAGTGGTCATCTAATCCAACCAAGAATGCTTATTAGACAAACCAGACAAAGGTTTATATAATTTTTTTGAAGATCTTCAATGAGAAATAACTCACCACTTTCCAAGGCAGTTATGCTACTTAGGAATAATTTTCATTGATCAGAAGTTTAGGGGATTTTGTTTGTTTTCCCCTATTCTTTCTTATAAGAAATCTAAATTTGTTTCTTCACAGCTTCAGTCCCTTGTTCTTTATGCTTTCTGTGGTCAAACAGAATATATCTTAATTCTTCTTCCATGTCATGGTCCATTAGATATTAAAGACAGCTATCATATCCCTGCCCTCCCTGGATGTTCAGACTATATATCTCTTCAACCAGTACTCATTTGGCATTTATTTAAACCATTAAACCATTTTGGTTGTTCCCCCATCAATGTTTATCAGATTAACTAAAATTTCCTCAAATTTAGTTTTCTGATCTAAATAGGATATTCCAGATAAAATAGGATTTTTTTCAGTCATGTCTGACTCTTCATGACCCCATTTTAGGGTTTTCCCGGTAAAAATATAAGTAAAAAGAATATCGCTGTGATGTGCCATTTACTTCTCCAACTCATTTTACAGATCAGGAACTGAGGTAAACCAACTTTCCTAGGATTATGCAACTAGTAAATGTCTGAGGCCAGATTTGCAGTCATGAAGAGGGTTCTCCCTAATTCTGAGCTCAGTGATCTATCCAATGTGCTACCTACTTACCTAGCTGCCCCAAAACAGGATTACTCCCAGGATAAGTATTGTAAGTCAGAAGCACAGAAGAGACTAATCCAATTTATTTAACTGAATGCAATGAAAGGGACACAATCACACATGAATCAAAATCAGGTTTCATTGGAATGAAGACCCAGGTCAACCTACAAATTTGGATTAGAACTTCATTTTCTAGTATTAAAGCTTCTAGAAGTATTGAAAGTTAAAGTGCATTACCTGCTAGAGCTCCACAATCAGCACTGAATAGAAACAGAATTTGAATTTGGGTCTTCAAGGGTTTTAAAACTGGCTCTACAATCACTATGACTTGCTGTCTGTTAACATAATCGAACAAATTTGTTGAAGTAGAATCCACAGGTCCACAGTCCTTTCAAAAGCAATTATTTTGTGCCCTTTCCTTAGTCTCCAAGAAGGAAAAACTCATGATGCCTTTTGCCAAGATTCTTAAGATTTTTCTGTCTGTCAAAGATGTTCATGGCAGGCTAATAATGACTAGGAATCTCTCCTCAGAATAATGATTTTAAATATATAAATTAGATCACAAAAGAAAACACATTTTATTTAAAAACTATAATGGAAATTATTTTTAAAAATAAATAACAGCTTAAAAATTTAAAAAGCAGACTCTTGGATAAAAATTCCTGATATATTTTTTCAATGTCTTCTTCCTCTTAAGTTGAATCTATGTGAAAAAGAAATGAAGAACAACCACAAAAATACAAAATTTTCTATTTTAACTCAGTTTTGACCATCTTTAGGCAAACAGCTTTCAATCTAGTACAATAAAAGGTACTTTTTTTTAATTGTATAAAGAACTTTTGAAGCAGGGGAACTGAGCACAGAGAAATATTATAATTCTTTTTTGTATTGTAAAAAAAATCTTATTTTTGTGCTATTAAAGTGCTCTCAATTCTGAATTTACTTTTAGAAACTCCCTCCAGGTATCCCTATGTCTGGACTTGATGAATAGTCATATGTCTGACATTGGTCACGCCCTTGGGACAATGGCATGCACCGTGCTTGGCGGATGTTTTAATAGTACAAAAATTATATTTCCTTCCAATACCAAAAGGAAATTTCAACATTTTCTGTGCCCACAGTTCTACTTCACTTTGATAGTATGCATTTTAAGCAATCCATCTTTCATCTCAATTTCCACCTTATTGTAAATCTGGTCAATAAATTTAAATAAATATAGTAATAGCACCACTGAATGTTACAGATCATTTAAACTAACACCTCATTTTACTCATGAAGAAAGCCATGACATCTGCAAAACTACCAAAAAAATTCCCCATTTAATTTCTTGTACTGCCCCACAATATATCCAAACCACATTGGAGAAAATCAAGATATATAGAAAGGATATATCCAGTAAGAAACCGGGTATTTAAACCCTTCTGCTAGTCTTGTGATTCTCATTCCATACTCACTTCGCTATAGTCCAGATTGCTTCTAACTCCATTTTTGACTGATCCTATCAATTTGAATAGATTTCAAGCCCTATGATAGACTGTGTATTTATCTTCTGAGGACCAGTTTGAGGAAACTCATCTCTTCAGAACTTGATGTCATTTTGGCTACAATAAATCTAAAAAACATTCTCGGAGTAGATTAGAAGGTGTTCTTATAATTCTAAACCTGGGTACTCTTGAAGTACTAAAGAGGGGTGCTATGAATAGTAGTGATAGCAGGAATTGACATTCTTTGCTTTTATTTTTTCACTCTATTTGCTATCTATGACCGAGAATAACTTAAAACAAATTGAAAATAGGGGAGAAAGTGGATCCTGCTACTTAATTAATATCCTCCCCCAACTAACATGGCAATATAAGACAAAGACAGACAGAAACAAAGTGAGAAAGATTCAGATAGAGAAGGTTAGAAAGGTGGAGAAAGACAAAGATACACAAAGAAAGAGTAAGGAACAGAAACAGAATCAACTTGGTTTTGTCGCTCTAGTATCTGGTATACAGTAATTTGGAAAGGGGAATGGAAGGATGGGATGGTTTAGAACAAGTTGAGGCATACATTTATTAAGTTATTACTATGTGCAAGGTGCTACACACACACACACACACACACACACACACACACACACACACACACACACAAACAACTGCAGAAGGAATTTCAACACTGCCAAAGAACTGAACAAATCTTTAAGTATTTCATTAAGATAACCTTGGTAAAGTAAGAGAACATGAATAAAATTTTTGTTGAACTGAACCGCAGAGAAAATTTAACAGCACCACAATGACAATTAGCAGCAACAAAAGGAAACCTTTGACACAAATGGTCAAATCTTAAAATGCTCCATAGTCATAGTATTCTATGATAGATGCTTGGAGTAGTGCTGACACCTAGTGGTCATCAATATATGTGAGCATTTTCTGTAGAGAATCGACTTTCTCTTATTTTATAACAGTACCTAGTTAATTTTTTTTTCCTCAGCAGAGTCATTTTATTTTTATTTCTGGTAAAAAATTGAGGTAAAACTTCATGTTAAGCTAAATTAAAACCAAATATCTCAACAAATCCATGAATTCTTTTTATTAGTGGTTGTTTTATGTAAGGATCTATGTTAGCTTTTGGGGATTCGAGAGAAACAGCAGCAACAAAAACAGCCATCCCTACCCTACAGAAGTTTAATTTGTTAAAAACAAAGCAAAAGGATTAGAAGAACAAGGAAAGCACAAAGGGAATGTGGAGGAGAAGTTCCAAAGCAGCCTCATTTAACTTTTACATGGAGATGCACTAGGGTGATATCCCTGAACTTCAGCAAAGCATTAATTAAAGTCCTTCAGCACCTTGGAGAGATAAAGGTTTGCTGATTCAATATTAGTTGAATTTGCAAAGGTTGTTTAATTAAGGAATCCATAAAAACCTGGAGTAGGGTCTATAGTGATATGTTACAGGGTTCAATCTTTGATCTTAAAACATTTTTTTGATCAGTATCTTGAATGAACACATAGATGTTAAGCTTACCAAATTTAAAGAAGTGTAAGCAAACATGTTGGCTGACAGAACATTGAGAACAGTACAATAGGAATAAATAGAATGTCCTGCAGTTAGGTTAAAAATTGCAGTCCCTAAATACCAGGTGGGACTTTAGTGTTTGCAACACACCATCTCATTTGAGCTTTGCAACTCTTTAAGGTTTCTATTACAGATATGATTATCCCCATTTTATACATAAGGAAATCGCTATTTAGAGAGATAAAGTATTTTTTCATTGTCACAGGGTAATATCAAAAGTGAGATTCAAACCTAGACAGAACCCCTTGACTTCAAATCCAACACTCTATCCACTGATATTTATTCAGCTGAACTCAGAGCAAAACCTTTAGGTTAATCAAATGGGATCATTCACTCTACTGCTGAAAGTATTAGGTGAGTGGAAATGCTTTGAGTAGGTGATGAGAAAGATGTCAAAATCACCATTATTTTTTAAAGACTTGAGAAATATAAATATATGGAATCAATACTCCAAATCCTGCCAAGACTATTTTCTATGATTCACCTTAAATCCTTTACAGCATCCTTTGTCCTGTTATGAAAATTCCACCCCCTTTTGTCCTCTTCAAAGCATACCTTGATATCTACCTTAACCCTATAAACCTTGTAAAACCACTCAATGTGATTTTATGTTCTTATGTAAGAAGCCTAAGGGGCTACATGATAGATGTCTTCAAGTATTTAGACCACTGCCACATAGAAGAGGTGTGGTTATAGGATATTCAGAAAGGACTAGCACAACTGGCAGGAGGAGGACTTAGACCATTTCAGGACAGTTCGTCCACATTTGGTGTTTTCTTCTTACCCAATGTTCACCTGTGGCTCTAAGAAACTGGAGCATCCTTGGCAGTCACACCCTAATGAAACCATCTTGGCAGAGAGTAACTGAGAATCCTCAAACCCACTGGTGAGTAGTGAATAGGGAGATTCTACTCTAAACGTGTGAAGACTTCCCATGGTGGAATGGGTGGATACGACTTTTTTTTGCAACTTGATTTCTGCCTCATTTAAATCCAGTTTATGTGCAAGATAAGAGATCAGCCAAGATGCCATTGCTCTTCTTCAGAAATGAAAGCATAAAGACATGGAAGAGGTACTAACTCATCCTTTTCTTTCCTAGATGGTAGAACCAGTTAGCAATGAGTAAAATTTACAAAGTATTTGCTTCATGTTTGATTCAAGAGAAAAAAAACCTTCCAAATGATTGTTATTGTTGTCTTTCATAATCAAAGATCATGACATCAAATTTATGATGACATGACTTATACATTATGCTTATTATAGTGAGAGATATGGAAAGACATCCTCTCTGATAAATATAAGGAGCCATAGAGATCATAGTAACCAACCTCTTCATTTTAAAATTGGGGGTGCCAAGGCACAAGTTAAGTGCTTTGAATAAGGTCACCCAAGTTTTAAATATCAGAATTGTAGTCTGAATTAAATCTTCTGGCTTCAGGGTCAGCAATGTTTCCATTGATCCATACTACCTCCCAGGTAAGAGCTGATCACAAGGGAAAGTCTCTTTTTCCAAGTTCTATCCAAAGAGCACACTCTTCACTTCCATTGGAGAAGCAAGCAGAGAAGAATTTTCTCCAGTATTCATTAGACCCATGAAGAAATGCTCTTGCCTCTTCTCAACTTTCCACAAACATAGCACTTCCACTGTCAGAGTGCCAGTACCACTGGCAAATAGGATAAAAAATTTTAAATATTCTTGAATTTATTTTCAATTTATGGTTTATATAAGAGAAAATCATCACAGGAACAGATCTTTGGATATAAGGTGGCACAAGTGAAAAGACCACAAGATACCATCCCACTAAGAAAAACAGATCTTCCTACCATGAGTAGGAAGTGAAAATATAGCCAGCCTCAGAAAGAACTCACTTGGGTCATGGGTCCTGGTGAAAAAAAGTCATCTAGTAGTTTTCTATCCAAACATGTTAGTAGTATTAATTTATATTTTCTACTATATCTCTTTCCCCAACCCCCTCCCAGAGAGCTATCCCTCATAAAGAAAAATTGGGAGGAAGGAAAAAAAAATTCAACAAAACTAAAAAACATATCAAAAAATTGTATAAAAGTCTACACATTCCTGGTTCCTTTCCCATGCAAAGAAGTAGGCAAAGGTATTTTCATATTTATCTTCCTTATTGGTGATTTCAGATGTTTTTAAAGTATAATTGACAGAATAGTTTTTTTCATTTGATCCATTCTCTTATTCTAGCTGAATTTAAGGTTAGTATTGGGATTAGGATTTGTTAATAGAAAACCTCTTATTTTCATGAAATCAAAATTATTTTATTTTTCATCTCTGTTTCTACTTTGGTTAAGACCTTAGTTTTTGTCATAGCTGTGAAAATGATATAATCAACCTATGTTCAGTGTTTTTATTGGAATGAACTTTAACATCTTGTTTATTTATTTTTAATTGTTTTTATTATATATTGTAATATATTTATCTATATAAAATTTCTGCCATACTTATTCTTGTCAAATAGGAATAAACTTACGATTCTGGTGAACATGTTTCAAAAAAGAGAATGCAGGTGTTATCAACACCTTATAAATTTAAGTGCCCAGAAGGGAAGCTGTTTGGCCCGAAGCTATTTGCTCCAGTTGCCCTATTTCCTCAGTTCACCAAACTTATTTCCTCTCAGGGATCTTAATACATATGAACCTCTCGCCTTAATCGTTTATATTGCCTCTCAAACTTCAACTCACATTAAACTTCAAACATGAGGACTATCATGATCCCCTCCACTAAAAACCACTTGAAACTACTCCTCTATAGATTACCTTTATTTACTTTCTATACATTTTGTACATATTTATAATTATACCAATTCCTTCCTGCCTCCAAAAAAGAATGCAAGCCTTCTTGAAAGCAGTTCTTTTTATTCTTTTTATTTCCCAGAAATAACATGGTACCTGATATGTAGTAGAAGCTAAAGAAATGTTTACTGATTGATATATACAGTAAAGGACATATACAAATTTGAGATGGAAATGCTACTATTACCATTAAATAAAATAAATTCTTAATTAGCTAGAACGTACTTCTATAGACACACAAACCAAATGAAGAACTCAAATTATCTATTTACTACTTCAAGATATTTCTCAAATTTAAATTTTATTTTAAATTCCCATATGAAAAATCATATACAAAAGTCTTCATTACCAGTTTTTAACACCAGGTGGTACTGCAACTCAAAAAATAAAAGACCTTGTCACTGAAAACATAAGCAGAACAAACATTTTCTATGGTGAAATAATTTCATCTATTTTTTTTTTACAGATATAAATAGGCAGCTCTCTCTTTGTGTTTCTTTGAATATTTCTAGTGAAGTCATTTACTTTAAGGGAGGAAACTACACTACATACACATTTGAAAGAGAAATTCATATTTTGTTCCATCGCTCTCCCTGACACCAAGACAGTGCTTTTAAAACTGTTAAGAAAGTTTCAGATAATAAAACATATTTTAAAATGACAATACATGATGAATTATAATGAATTAATTCAAAACCTATTCAAATAAATATTATAACATTTATACAGCACTTTAAGATTTGCAAAGCTTTACAATTATCTCATTTTGTCTTTGTAACAGCTCTAGGAAGTATATGCTATCATTATCTCTATTTAATAAATGAGAAAACTGAGGTAGATGGAGGTTAGGTGACTTGCCTAGCGTTAGACAGCTAAGAAATTTCAGATATTGTATTTAAGTTTTTCAGTCCCCTATTCATTCTGCCACCTAACTACCTTAATAGGTCACAGATGGTATTGCTCCCACTCATTGTGGTCTTACAAAATAATTCATTTTTTAAAATATAATAAATGTGATCAAATAATTGATGAGTCTAAAAGCATAACAAAAATTTGAAGATCCCTTAGGTTAGAGAAATTTCCAGGACATCAGTAAAGAATTCAACTGATTGGTTGGTTGGTTCTTGTCTTTCATTATCAAAGAAAAAAACAAATGACATCCCTAGAGAAACAAATTACAGGGTGTCTAACTGTGGTATATCAGAACAATACAGGTTTGGAATGACCTACCGTGGGTTGAGCACAAATAGTCCATGTGAACCCCTGGAGTATTTATTCTAAACTTATGTATCTCATTTTTCCTTTGAGCAATTTCAATTCTGCCTTGCTTATAGAGCTCATCACCCTCTCTAATGAGGGCATACCATGCTGGACATTCCTGTGCCAGTTTCTCATCTAATAAGCATCTATTAAATTTTGATTAGTCTATTATGGGCCAGGTGTGGTGCTAGGTTTTGAGAATAAAAAAAAACAAAAATGGAGCAATTTTTGCTGTCAGAAAGCTTACATGAGATGACATGTTCTTGGATAAATACATACCAAAATATCTGGTATTGGAAAGGGTGAGACTTGGATAGGAGAACCTGGGAGATCAAAAAAGATGTCATTAAGAAAGTACTCCTTGAATAAAATTTTGAAGGAAATGGCATAAGTGCAGGTGAAGAAAGAATAATTCAAGTGCAAAGGAATGGTGATGGTAGACAGAGAACTGTATTTAAAAGAACAGTGAGAAAGCTGAATCCTTTGGTTGAATACTAGAGTGTAAGATTGGAAATCAAGGTTAAAAGTTTATATTTGATCATAGAATTATTAGGGAAATGATGAAATGTATTCAGTAGCAGGATGACATGGTCTGATCTAAACAAAGTGAAACACATTTTAACAAGATTTTTTATACTATAGATTGGCGAGGACAGAGATCTAAGACTAGAAGACCAATTAGGAGGCTTCTATAATACTCAGGTATGAATTGATGATGCAAATATTCAAAGTGAGCTGTAGATAAGTCTAAATAGAGACCCCAAATATAATCAGTTCTCAACAAATATGTGTTGAATAAAATACTGAAGTGAGGTGGTTTGTTGCTATCCTCCATGCCCCCACAGACACTATTATATAAAATTTTTGCTTTTTTTCAACATCCCATATATTTTTTCTTTTTTATCTGATTATTACCATTGGAGAACAAAATAAGTTACTTCATGGAAAATTGAAAATGTTTCACTTTTTCTAAACCTCTTCAACTTTTTAAACCTTCCTACAAAGGAATTATGTGCCAATTATATAATAATTACAGTTAAATCAAAAGGGAATGAACCAAAATTGCTTGTGACTTATAGCTAGACATGTCACTCTCCCAGAACCTTTCATATGTCCTTGGCAATGAATGTCTGCAAATTTGGGGGGGTTGCTAACATAGAGACTATTCCACTGCTGTAATGACTTTTCTCATTTATGCCACACCTCCTCCATCTGAGAAGTAGAAGATCCTTATTCTCTTTGGCCTAGGGAAGAAAATGAGGAATCTCTCAGGGTCCTAATATAGGTAATTATGTTGGCCTTAAGGAAAGGCACCTACTAGTACCTACTGAGGTTAGTTCTATAACGACTCCCATAAATTCAGAGTTTGCTCTATTCAGAGACCCATACTGAAACATTGTTTATTCTTCATTATGAGGAGGTTGAGGCAGCTTTGAAGTCTAGTCTGTGGGTTAGTGAGGGAAGGGGGATGAACCATTATTAGCAAAAATGGAAAACTAGTAAATTAAAATGGGAAATACAAAAAAAGACTGAAATACCAAAAGTTTTAGGAGGGAAAAAAACACTCCTAAATCCAAATGACAAATAAAGAAGAACCTTGAAAGAGATGAGAAATCCCCAAAATACTAAGGACAGTCAAATAATAGTGTCTAATGAAAGTCAGAATTCAATGAACTCTCTAGTGCTTTCTAGAAAACAACAAGAAACCTTTTAATGGCTCCAATGAGAAATAAAATTTATAAAAGTAGATATTAGTAATAAATATAGATCAGAAATTATGACTCAGTGCTGACCTAAAGCATGAACACAATTACTCATTTAGGACAAATAAAATGAGCTCAGGAAAAAGATGCTCTCAAAGATTTTTTGTTTCAATTATTACTAGACCTTAGGGAGCTCAACCAATGTTCTCCTTACTACCTCCCATACCCTTCTTCCTCTTCACCACTCCATTCCTAATCTGCAAAAACAACTCTAATGAAAGAGGGTGATTGTCATATATATATATGTGTGTGTGTGTATATATATATATATATATATATGTGTGTGTGTGTGTGTGTGTGTGTGTGTGTGTGTGTGTGTATATATATGTATATGTATATAAAACAATTGCTAACAACCTGTAGCATTTAGAAAAGGCAAGTCAGTCTAATTGTAATAGTTCCAGGGAGAGGGAGACCAACATCTCCCCATAAGAACCTAATGGAACCCACCTAGTAATGTGAACCCAACAAATTTGGGAAAATAAATGGTTGCAATCCAATGCCCTCAGTCATCCTGGGAATTGTCCTGTGGAGTAAACCCTGGCAACTGCTCCAATGGCTGCTTATAGCTTGCATCTATTGGAAACCTAGAAAAGGAAGTTCTTACTAGTTCAGTCATTGGTATTGTCAAATGGTTCAACTTCAAAAACTGGTAAAATAACAATCATGGAGCTTTTCATGTATTTTGCTACTATAGCTAAGGATCATGGGATCTTTCCATCCAAATAACTCCTCCATTAGAATATGAGTTCCCTGAGGGCAGGAACAACATGACTTTTCTATTGGTATCCTAGCATTTAGCTTGGTGCTCTGTATGTAAAAGCTTTATTCATTCACTTTGCATTCATTCATTTGAAAGTGAGATTAACACATTTGGAACACAAAAATATGGATATGGAGTGAAATTTGGCAAAAGAGAAGCATAACATTTGAGATCTATACAAACTAAAAGAACTCATCTAATAGAAAAGACGCCTGTGGCAAATCAAAATACTCAAAATTCCATAATTTAGTGAAAAATAAAATTTAAGGAATTTTTCTGGAAAATTTCAATGCAAAAAAGTATTTATTTTAATTTTTAATAATTTAAAAGGATTACTGGAAATCAAACAAAATTCCAACACATTTAATGGTTAATTATGACAATATCAAAGAAAAATGAGCATGCAGGAATAAGAACTTAAAATGGAAGCTTAAAGAAATGTAAGTAGTTCAGGATTTTTATTCAGTCACAACGAATTGTAAAAGGGAATGGAATATTTAAAAAGGCACATACAGAATACTTTAATCAAAAACAGACAGTAAGAGAAAGAAACAGAGAGACAGAGACAGAGAGAAAGAGAGAGAGACAGGAGAGAGAGAGAGACAGAGAGACAGAGAGAGAGATCTGAGTCATTTCATTAAAAAAATCTAGTTATAAACAGAATACCCATTTAATTTTCAAAAAAATCAAACAACAGAACCATAAGCAAGGTGAAAGCAAACTATCAAAAAAAAAGAATAAGCAATGAATTGCCTCATTTTTAGTCATTGTTGAGAGACAAAAAGTCTGAAACAGATAGAGATAAAGGGATAAAGCTTTAAGTATCATTTAAGGAATCAGATTTCCCATTAGTGGTTTCTCTTGGTTCCACTCCACAGAATATTATGTTTCCCTCAGGATAAAGTGAACACCTAAAATCTCTTCACCATGCAGATCAACTCAGCTTTTAGACCACTATGTTTTACTTCCAATATATTAGCTATCTCAGTTATAACTCCCTCTGTTTGGAGGAATAGAGAATAGAGGAATAAACTTCTTCCAAAGTCATCCTTTCTAAAGAGCTCAGAATTTTCCAGGCAATGTCTTCATTTGCCAGCTGCATCTCTACTTAGTTTGATTTCATTTCACATCATGCTGATATTATTTCCCTTCCTTCTCAGCATCATTTTGTTGACTCAAAGGGACAGGAACTATTGCTTATTTTTATCCTCAGAGCTTAGCATAGTGCTTAACATAGAGTAGGCATTAAATGTTTTTGAAGTAAAATTATGGGGCAGATAGGTAGCACAGTGGATCGAGTACCAGCTCTGCAGTCAGAAACGATTGGAATTAAAATCCGAACTCAAAATCCAGACTCAGACACTTGATAATTATTAGATAATTATTAGATTTGGACAAATCACTTAATCCCATTTCCTTGCCAAAAAAATGAAATAAAATTGAAATTGAATTAACTTCTCTGATCCTAAAAGGGAAAAGGAAGGCGTCTATAGAAATGGTGAGAGGTGAATGAGTGGAATGAGCTATATTGCCATTAAAAAGTCCATGAGGAACAATAAAGAAATTGTGATCCTTAATGTCTGTTATAAAGATACTTTGGAGTAGTGCCATATGTCTCCATGTGGATCACAAAAAGTGGGCAATTCCCATCCATTTCAATAAGAATTAGGTATTCTATTGGATTTTGCACCAGATCTCTTTGAAGGGTACCAGATCTCTTTCACTGTTATTAGGTTGACAATGTTAACTTTAGAGTTTCTGGTATGTTTGTAAAAGAAACAGATTTAAAGTAACATGGGTTTGGTCTTAAGAAAGAACATACTGAATGTGTTTATTGGATTCTCTAGGCTTGTGATTATGCATGAGTGTGTCCTAATGTGTCCTAGATCCAAAGTAGGATTGTGGAAAAAGCATATTTATACAATTACACAAATCAGAAGGTGGGATCTGATAAAGCTGCTTCCTTGCTAGTTCATCAAGGCAGTGATCCTCAACTCAGGATATGTTTCATTTCATATTCCTTAGGGAAGAAGAGGTACTATCAGGAATTCCATTAGGTCAGAAAAAGTGTCCCCTCCTGATTCAGGACTTTTGTCTCTTATCAGTTATGCTAAAGACCTCCACCAAGAGGTGGAATCTTCCCCTTCCAGAACATTGGTGACATCTTGTGGCTATTGCTACAGTGGGGAGATTCATATTTGCTATAAGCAAATAAAATTCATCTTTGTTTTTGGACAACATTGTCAGCAGATGTAGCTACTCAAGTATCCTTTAGCGTCTACTATGTAAGACTTTTCTTTATAATTCTTTGAAGGACAAATCACTATTTTTATCTTCAGATAATACTTTTTCCTTCTCCTAAGAGATCTCAACAATTTTACAGATTTTTTTGACTTTTTTTTTGCAAGAAAATGGGGTTAAGTGACTTGCCCTAGGTCACACAGCTAGATAATAATTAAGTGTCTGGGGTCATATTCGAACTCAGGTCTTCCTGATTCCAGGGCTGGTACTCTATCTACTGCACCATCTAACTGCACCAATCTTAAAGGTTTTTAAAGTCCAACTGTCTTTTTTTTTAGGGTTTTTGCAAGGCAAAAGTTAAACGGCTTGCCCAAGGCCACACCAGTTAGGTAATCATTAAGTGTCTGAGGGCAAATTCGAACTCAGGTACTCCCGACTCCAGGACCAGTGCTCTATCCACTGTGCCACCTAGCTGCCCCGCAACTGTCTTTTTACTGACTTTTTCTCTCTATCTCTCCCTCATTCTGAGAAATACCAATTCCTCCTTCTGTATGTCCGATATCCTCTCCCTTTCTTTTTTTCCTTTGAAGCTATCATTTTGTTTCCTTTAAGAACACCTTTACCTAGCTGTGTGGCCTTGGGCAAGGCACTTAACCCCATTTGCCTTGCAAAATCCTAAAAAAAAAAAACACCTTTAATGACATCCTGGAGTATTAAAAGACTTTTTTAAAAAATCTCTTTGTTCCTTTCTCATGCACAGAGATCAGACTACATTTGGACAGCATATGATTCTCAATCAGCTTATGGCAGAGGTACAAATAACACTTACTTGAAACAAGCAATAGCACAATTTATCTGAATCTTAATTAATGTTTCATTTTATTCAAATTCAATTACTTGAAATATTAAATAATGCTAAGTATCTGGCTAAATTGTCTCCAGGCAATTATAATTCTTTTTTTTAGGGTTTTTTTTTAGTTGGTTTTTTTTTATGCTAGGGAATGGGGTCAAGTGGCTTGTCCAAGGCCACACAGCTAGGTAATTATTAAGTGTCTGAGACCGGATTTGAACCCAGGTACTCCTGACTCCAGGGCCGGTACTTTATCCATTGCGCCACCTAGCCACCCACAATTATAACTTCTAAATAAATTGACAGCTCCTATAATTTCCTTTTCTTAGTTTAGCCACCTCCACTCAAACACTAACAATTCTTTCAACTTTGTATCAATTTCCTGAGTTTCAACTATTTATCTCACTTTTTAATCCACATTTAACTGACTATGCCCTTTCTTACTGGTTTTTACCTTGACTTGTCATCTGTTTGTTCTGACTCCCTCTTGAGTCTGCATTCTCATGTTTACACAAAGACAGCTCTCCCTTTACATAAGTTGGACCTTCTGCTCACCTTTAAATAAAGAAGTTTGGAGGTAAAGCAAATTTGCCCAGGAGTAACAGGGAAACTCTTGGGACACAGAGCTGTTCTCTATTACTTTTTAGTCATGCCCTTTGGGCCAGGAGAAGAAGGCTTAGAAGGCAGAAGTCCAGTCATGGGCAATGAGTGCTGTCTTTGCCATTTCTTAGCGACAAACCCCTGTGGCATAGGGTTTGTCCTTCTTTCTCAAAGAAGATCATGACCTCAGAAGTGATGCCATGACGACCACATGACATTGGATTTGGGTGAGGTGGGACTGTGCTGAGTCCCCAGCCTCACTTTCTCCTTCAGAGCCATATGAATCCAGTGGCCAGATATGAATCAGGATAACTGAAAATGGCCCTGGATAAAAGACAATCGGGGTTCAGTGACTTGCCCAGGGTTAAGGTCACACAGCCAGTAAATGTTACGTGTCTGAGGCTGGATTCATACTTCCACCTGCCTGTGTCCAAGAACAGTGCTCTATCCACTGTGCCACAGCACTACCTTTGTCCTGCCCACAGGAAAGATGCTCAAGCACTCAGCTGGCTCTCTCTGTGTGTCTGTCTGTCTCTCTCTCTCTCTCTCTCTCTCTCTCTCTCTCTCTCTCTCTCTCTTTCACACACACACACACACACACACACACACACACACACACACACACACAGACTTAACACACATAACACACATTTCTCCCCAAACCTAGAGATGCCAAAAGCATAAAAAATAGTCATTTCTTATGAAGAATCAAAACAATAGGCTAGAATAAAAGTTTTTAGGCATCAAGTTAATCTGAAAAAACAGGCTTTGGAGTTATGGCATCAGACAAAGTGCAATATTTATAATGTCAATTCAGATAAACATACATATAGTCTATCACCAGATCCCTAATCCAAGCCTTTTCTCCTTGGAATGACCTGATGATTTTTGTGCTCTACCTACTTTGAATCCAAAGTCATTTATATACCAGGCATGAGGAGACACCATAGTAATAATTTAATTGGGGTAATATATTATGCTCATGTGTCAATTTGTCCTTCATGCTGGTTTGTTATTTCAATTTTACTAAATTAACCAAATTATAAAATATACGATCATTTTCACACAACTGTCATTCTCTTAATATAGTTAATTTTCTATACAAAGGTCTTCTTTAATCTCTTAAACAGTGATGGAAGGGACCTCTAGGGCCATCTAGCCAAACCTATGTCCAAGAAAAGATCTCTGTAAAAAAATGTCCTAGGAGTGGCCACTAGTCCATTCTCTACTTGAATATTTTCATTTTGTGGGAAAGGGAAGGATGAGAGAGGATATCATTAGGCAACTCTAATTGTGAAGAAGCTTTCTCCAAATAATACCAAATCTACTTGCTTGCAGTTTCCAGTCTTTTCTACCAGTTCTTCCCTCTGGGATCAGATAGGACAAGTCTACCATCTCTTCCAAATGCCAAGCCAAAGGGCAGCTAGGTGGTCCAATGGATAGAGCACCAGCCCTGGAGTTAGGAGGACCTGAATTCAAATCCAGCCTCAGACACTTAATAATTAACTTACCTGTGTGATCTTGAACAAGTCACTTATTCTCATTGTCTTGCAAAAACAAACCAAAAAAAAAATGACAAACCTTTCAAAAACTGAAACTAGATAACTTACTATCCCACCCCCCAAGTATTTTTCTTCTCCAGGGTAAACATCCCTGACCAATAAGAATATTCTCTTTTAGCCTGCATTTGAATTCTACTTACAATATGTTGTTAAACTATTTACCAAATTATACACAAAAATTAAGTGATGTCTAGAAATATCCTTCCTATTCATTTATGTTGTAAGAGCCAAGGTATTTATTGTAACCTCCAAATACAGATTCTATTACCTCATGATAAAACATCATCCAGAAATTTTTTTTCCCTCATTATCAGCTTAAATGTTAACTGATTGGTGTGTTACTGATACTCAGAATTCCGCTAACCAATAATTATTTAAGGCTATTATTAAATTAAAATATTTGTATGGGATGACATTAAAAATATTCAACATATTCATAATGGAAACATTGTCAAGATATGTGTGTGTTTGTGTAAATATGTATCGTTGTGTGTGTACTGGTTTCTCTGAAGTTACATTTGAAGCTTACATTCAAAATATTCCATGGGTCTACACTTCTGAAACAATAGTTTACAAGCCCCCATCAATATGTTACCCTTTAATAATTAGCTCAAAGCAAAGGTATTTACAAAAATAGCAAATTCAAAGACATATAGTCAATAGGAAGAATAAGCATATATTTATATATATAGGAAACCATGTATTCAAAGTAGTTCTTTCCTCCTGCGCCGCAAGACACTAAATTTTTTCTTATGCTGTCTACAGTTTTGAGCAAGTCATTTCCCTGGAATTCCTATATGTTTACTATCTGGTGGTTGCCAGGTTTAATACTCTCTCTGTTTTATTCAATGTCATTATATTTTCATTTCCAAATTATCTCCCATTCTTTCCCCTACCGATTAAAAAGGTAAAAACAACTCATTACAAATGCTATAGTTCTCTCTTAAATCTGGAGTTGGTTCTCCATTCCTTTTTGAGAGGTTTTTCTTCATAAGACTATCTCCTGCTTGATATTCTTTACAGGCAACATGAATTTCCATTTTTACTGAGTACTATACCTTTGGAAAGATTCAGTCCAGTCAAGGAATAGACCCCTTGAAATTTCATTGAAAAACTTTGTCACCGCAATAAATATCTCTCTATCTTATTGTCTCTATAAATTGCTTCATTAGCCTCTTTTATTTCATCAGAAGGTGTAGAGAGAAGTCCATTGAGAAAGGATCTCTTGACTTTATCTTCCATATATTTGACTTTTTTTAAACTAGTTTACCTATGAAGTCCCTTTGGAGGATTCTAAGTGCAAAGCATTATACTTAGATTCTGGAGATGCAAAGACAAAATGAATAGTTCCTAATTATTATTAGGATTCTTCCCACAATACTGCTTTTTTTTGTTCTCTAAACTGCAAGAGCTAACATTCTAGAGGCGAGGAAAGAAGGAATCTTCTCCTCTGGTAAGGATGGACATTATTATTCCTACCAGTTTATGAAATCCACAATGCTGTATCCTTTGTAAATTTAGGACAGTCCATCTGGAAGGCTAGAGAAGTAGAATCAAACTCAAATAGAAATGGGACCAGTAAGCCATACACAAAGCTCTCTGCTGCCTCATATTGACTTAGAAAACTGGATTTTAGCTTTATTTGTGTTCTGTTGCATTTTATTTAATTTTTAAATAGTTCCCATTTACATTTCAATCTGGTTCTACCAAAACATGTTTTCTATTTATAGGACAGTAAATCAAAATGAGTATATCCCAGAGGCAGAAGTGTTCTACAAACTATTACTATCTTGAGCCACAGTTAATCTGACCTGCTTGTTCCCAGAGGTAAAGAAATTTCTGTAGCAAGTGAGTTCTCTGGAGCTCTGCCTGTTTGTTGCTGTTGGTGTTGCCGTTGAGTTATATTAAATTCTTCATGACTCCATTTGCTGTTTTCTTTGCAAAGATACTGGAGTGCTTTGCCATTTTCTACTCCAGTACATTTTACAAATAAGCAACTGAGGCAAATGATAAGGGACTTCTCCAAGGTCACATAGCCAGTAAGTGTCTGAAGCCGAATTTGAAGTCAGAAAATCGAGTCTTCCTAATTTAAGGGCCAGCACTCTCTGCTCTACACCTCCAGGGGCCTCCAGGAGCTCTCTCTACTAGTTCACTCTTCACAAGACCAGATTGGAATCTTTGGCCAGTCTGAAACTTCTGAATCACAGAAATATCTAACAGCATTCAAGTGTCTACAAATAATTGTTTTACAATTCTTCCCATTGAATATAATAGAAAAACTATTTTTTAAATAGCCCGGAAAGGTTAGAAAAGCATTTTTCATATTTGTTTCAGGCTAAGCCTAAACTTGCAGTTATTTTGTGTTTGTGTATATGTGTCTGTGTGTCTGTGTGTCTGTGTGTGTATGAGTCTTTTGTGAGGATACAGAATAATATTGGAGATTGTCCCCTTTAACAGAATTCTTATAGATCTCAAAAAGCTATCATTTACCCCTGAGAGTTCTCAGATAGTCATAGAATGCCCATCACTGGTGGAATAAACTCTGATCCTATTGCCAGCATCAATAAACTAATCTTATAGAGGACAAAACTAATTCAACAAATTTATTATAATTTATGGGGGGAAAAACAAAAAAGTAACAATAACAGTTTAACTTTGGACAACTCACCTATTGCTCAGTTTCTATACCAATGACACATAGGGATCATTTTAAAGTTTCAAGAGAGAACAGTTTCATTATTCATCAATTCTTATCCATAAAAGAACAACTTTGTGGTATAGAAATTTTATATTCAGTGTTACCATTTATTAAAAATGATAATGACAAGGATACTGAAATTAGTTATTTTTGGGAAATTTTTTTGATTTTTTTTACTTGCAAAATGTCTTACTTTAAAATAAAAAAATGCATTTGATGCTAATGGTCCTTACATCACATTCATTGGGATAGGAGTGTTCTTCCACCCCTTCCTAACTGAATTCTATTTTTTTAAAAGTAAAGCTATTAAACAAATATGCTCAATGCAGTAATACCTGATTGCATTTTTAGCTTATAAGAGAAACAAAGACTTTTGTAATAGTTCCTGAAATATAGATGGAAATTGTCCAGGACTAATCCTTTCCTTCTGTGGATTCAATGACTCCTTCAAATTAAAGGAAGCTTCCTTATAATTTGTATGTCTAGGAATATGTCGAATTAAAAGGATTAAGGCCTCTAGTCGAACTATAGAAGGAGGCAGGGGAAAGTTTGAGGTTTATATCAATAGTATTTGAAAATCCTTCAAATATTAGGGAGTAATAGACCTCAAAAACAAAGAAGTTGAAAATGTGATGGACTAGTTGCAGGGCACCTTGACTCACAAAAATGCCACAAAGGAATAGTAACATTCTCTCTTAGGTGATGAATGGCAGCTTCAGGGATAGAGAGCAATAAACACTGAAGGTAGAATGGAGAAAGAGCAAATTCTGGCAGGATTTTAGGACAAAAAGCTGTGAGAGGTTTATAGCCATGATATAATAGGGATGTGTTATCAAGGCTTCTACCTTCTCTATAGACATGGGGATTTTTATGTGATTGTCTCCTTCCCATCATGCTGTAGAGAGCAGAAAAATTAGTTTGGGAGGGAAATTTATTTTCCTACATTATTTACTTCGCTATTTGGGGTTGATTATATTATGTTGCTATTTCAATTTATAATTCCTGCCTAATTCCTTAGGAGAAAAGTACACAATGCGATTTTGAGCCTTCTTTACCCAATAATGATTACACTCCCCCTTAAAACACCGCAGTGAACCTGGGTAGCAAGGAGTTTCATAGTGAGTGAGATACTTGTTCCAAATCCAAATTTCGTATTTCATATTTATTCTTATACAATCTCATCAAAAAGATCCTGTTGGTCTAGAATATTAGAATATCTACTGTTAACCTGCTATTTCTAGTCTAACAAGATCTTTTTGGATTCTAGGTTAGTTATTCAACAGATTTTCTATCCTTCCTAGTTTTGTTTCATGTCTTTCTTATCACAGATTCTTTCCAGGTCTCTATTTCCCCTTGAGGTACCGCATAAAGAGCTTTCCAAGATTACCTTGAAGTCAAAAACCTAGAAATCTTTTAGTGTACTTCATTTTAAACTTGAGGAATCTTAGACTCAGAGAAACAACTAAAGCAGTCATCTTTTTACAATAAGTTTATCTTCAATAGACAAATTGGAACATAAAAATTACAAACAACTTAGTAGCCGATAGGCCATGTTTACATGCCATAAGAAATGAAAAAAAATTCTCAAAAGTATAATTAAAAACTGTTAAGAACCATATAAACTATTATTTCAGATCCCTAATATAAGAAACATATAAATCAAAATTACATTGTAATTACATTGAGGTTGTTTTATTTCTCATCCAAAGAATAAATAAAGATGAAATAATCATTGTTGAAGGGACTGTGGAAGGTCTGGCATACTATCATGCTATTGAATGAAATGGGAACTGGTCTAAGTAACTGGCACAATCATTCAGTCTTTTGTGTTTGTATTAAGAAAATGACTAAGGTACCTATACCCTTTGATTTTGGGATCTCATTGCTAGGCATCTACCTCAAGGAGCTCAGAGAAAGAAAGATGATATATTAAAACCCAAAATATTTAGAGAAGCACTTTTTGTCTCAGCATAGAACTGGAAACATCAGATTCTCATTGATTATGGAATAGCTAAGCCTACTGTGGTACAAAAATATAATGAAATACTACTGAATCATAGGAAAGTACACACACACACACACACACACACACACACACACACACACACACACACACATATATATATATATATATATATATATATAAACAAAATTTAGAGAAGCATGTGTTTGGATTTTTTATAAACTGATAAGCAAATCCAGGAAGACATTAAATATACCATGACTACAAGAATATAAAAGGCAAGAAAAAATGATACTACATGAGATGCAATTATGATATTCAAACTTGGCTCTGGATAAAAGGAGAAAATTAATCATAGAATGACAGAATTTAAAAATTAGAAGAGATTTCAGTGGTCAACTAGTCCAAACTATATACAAAATAGTTTCCACCATATTATACCTAAAGATAATCTTGAGTCCCTGATTGTAGACTTCCAAGAATGGAAAATTTATAACCTGCTGAGGCAGAGCCCATTCTGCTTTGGGAAAACTAGAATCATTAGGAAGTGTTTTCCTGATTTCAAATCTAACTTTATCTTTCTGTTGCTTATACACATTGTTTTTTTGGTTCTGCAGTCTAGGGCCAAATTCAATATACTTAATCACTTTTATGCATAACAAACTCTCGATTTCTTTATTTTTATTTTTTTAGATTTTTGCAAGGCAAATGGGGTTAAGTGGCTTGCCCAAGGCCACACATATAGTTAATTATTTCGGATTTGAACTCAGGTACTCCTGACTCCAGGGCCAGTGCTCTATCCACTATGCCACCTAGCTGCCCCTAAACTCTCAATTTTTTAAACAAGTTATCATACCATCTTTTTACTAGGTTGTACATGCTGGCTTCTTTTGATTTATCACATGCCATAAAATTATGTAACTATCTATATTATAATAGATTTATATATTACACACATATATATAAATTATATAATTCTGGGTGTCCTCTGAATAATCTCCCAATTTATCTATGTCCTAATTAACTCATAGTACCAAATCTTAATCCAGAAATTCAGGTAAGTTTCTCTTCCTAAAAGCTATAATTTTCTTAATGAAGTTTTTTAAGTTGCCCTATCACACTGAAGGACTTTTATGAAAATATATTCACAAAACTTTGTCCATTATGATTTTTCACATTTCTGATATTAGGAGATAATGCACATTCCAGTTACAATTAAATCAAACAACTCCAATGCCTTGGATATAAATACTATGTCCTTATCAAAACTGGGAAGTAATAGGTAGCAAATTAGAAGACTTTTTAATATTTCATATTTCAGAAGCTTTGAATTATAAGAACCTTTAAAAGTAAAGAGGAATTGGGGCAGCTAGGTGGCGCAGTGGATAGAGCACTGGTCCTGGAGTCAGGAAGACCTGAGTTCAAATTCAGCCTCAGACAAGTAATAATTACCTATCTGTGTGGTCTTGGGCAAGCCACCTAACCCCATTTGTCTTGCCAAAAACCCTAAAAAAAATTTTTTTAAAGTGAAGAGGAATGAGTTTCACATATTCCACAATGAAGGTGCTTTAATACCCATGGTATTTATATCCAGAACACACATATTACCTTCTTCTGAGAAATGACAGATACCTTTGACTTTCATAAGAGAGTTTCACATAAGGGCCACAGAAAGACTATTAATTCCCATTTCATCACAAGTTACTAGTAATGAGATACCTAAAAAATGCTTTTAATTCAAACAATTTTCCCCTAGAAGCAAGGAGAACCCAGAGGAAAACTGGTTTCACCTCATTTATATATACATACATACATATATACATACATATATATATACATATATATATATATATATATATATTCTCAGTAGCAAGTATTTCAGTATTCATCTGAAATTTCAACTTTTAAAAAGGAATTCTATATATTGAATGACCTATGCAGGTCTAAAGTAGTTGAAATGACTATAGCATAGTAAAATACAATTATTTTGCTTAAAGCTTAGAAATACTAAAGATATTCAAACTACAAATTCAGGAGATTTTAGCCTGATGTAACTGACTCTATTTTCCCCTCCCATGACAGTTCTATAGGAATGGCTAGAATAATGAAATGATCTGAGGTTGCAAAATTTTAGAAAATCATAAATATCTTAGAATTCTTTTTTTTTTTTAGGTTTTTGCAAGGCAAATGGGGTTAAGCGGCTTGCCCAAGGCCACACGCGGATTTGAACTCAGATACTCTTGACTCCAAGGCTGGTGCTTTATCCACTGCACCACATAGCCACCCCGTTAGAATTCTTAAACTCACAGAATGTTCACCCTACAAGAATAGTAAGAGTTCTGGATCTGAAGTCAAAAGACATTAGTTCAATGTTGAATTTATTTCATTTGCTATTTTGTGATATTGAAGCATACTATCAAAGATCTCTTGGTTTAATGGCAGAGGGGAGAAAGAGGGGAATATGATAATTATGTATAAACAAGTCATATACAGGATAAATTAGAGATAATCCACAAAAGAAAGACATTCTTGAAAAAAAGGTGAAATATTGACTTGATCAGAGATATGAGGTAGAAATGAGGAAGAAGAAAATTCCAAGCATAAGGAACAGACAGTTAAAATGAGGCTAAAGTGCCAAAAGATGGGGTGTTTTTGTTTTTTGCTTTTGAGAAACAGTGAGAAGGCTAGAGTCAATAGAGCTTAACAGTATGTGTCGTTCAGTTACTTCTATCTTGTCCGATTCTTTGTGACTCCATTTGAGGTTTCTCTGGCAAAGGTATTGGAGAGGGTCACCATTTCTTTCTGCAGATTATTCTACAGATGAAGAACTAAGACAAACAAGATTAATGGACTTCATTAGGGTCTTTCTTAGTCTTTCTGACTCCAAGCCTAGGGCTTTATCCATGGAACAACCTACCTGTCCATGTGAAGTGAGGCAGAGTGCATTGTGTGGAAGACCAGAATGGTGTAGAGAGGGTGGGTTGTAAAGGGTGCTTTGCAATTATTTTCATTACTCAGAATTCAAACTACTTCAGATTTGTAGATAGAAGATATATGGATACAGAGTTAAACAGATGGATAGATAAATACAGATATATAATATCTTTGTATATGACAGAGGTATTTATCTCTCCCTTTCCACATACATATAATATACATATTTAAAATAATCTACATTCATACATTTATAGTTAAAAATACACATTTCCCTCTATCACACACATCCACACACACACACACACACACACACACACACACACACACACACACACACACACACACAAACAGATAGATAAAGCAATCCTGTCTAAAATTTGTACTTCTCTTTTTTATTAGGCTCAAGTACACCTGAAATTCCTTTTTTTATTTACAATAGAAAGAATAAAAAAAAACAACAGTAATACTTCTTTATCTAACCCCTATTCCTTTCCCCCTTCATCTCGCCTCTTTAAGTCCTCCAGTTAGCATCCTTGGTCTTAAGGTAAAACATATAGGTGAAAATAGACATTCATCCAGACCCAGAGCAAATTCATTAGTAGCCTTGATTATGTATCAGCACAGTCATCTCCATTTTAAGCATCTCCTTGACTAATCTGAGGACATGTTCCCATAGAAGTATATCCAATTAAAGTATTTATCTTTCATATTTGACTAAATACATTCAAGATTAGGTACAAAGAAGACTCGTTTTGAACAAGAATCAGTCTCCAATACTTTTTAAATTTGATTGTGTGACCTTGAACTAGTCACTTAAACTCTATGGACCTTAGTTTACTCCTCTATAAATTGAGAATTGAACTGCTATCAACTTTAAAATCCCTCAACTCTAAAATTCTATTAATTATATGATTCCAATTACATTTATTTAAAGATATTTATTTGCTATATGTCTACTATATTCTAGAATGTTTTCCAAATTCTAGAGGGGGGAAAAAAATCAAAATAGTCCCTACTTTCAAGGAGCTTACATTGGAATGCAAGTAAAAAGAGATGTTGCTAAGGACAATGGAAATGAGTAAAAGGGCTCCAGTAGCTCAGATTGGGATGGGGAGGGAAAGCAGAAAGGATCAATCTTTTAAGGAAGAGAAGGAAGTAGGAGGAAAGATGAGAAGTAGAGGGCTGAAAGCAGGCTTTTCTTACCTCATGATTCTGCCTTGGGCTATCTCTGGCTTTGGAAAATAATAGTAGTACATAGACAAACCTGATGTAATTATGTCTTCATCTGAGAAATAGCATTCTGGCTCTTCAGTCTGTCAATCAATCAACAAATATTGACTGAATATATATGATCTGCAAGGAAAATAAGTCTGTTTTTATCTCCTTTTATGATTTCTGGATATACAATTTTAACAAGTATAAAGGGGCCAAAAGAATGGGTGAGAGGGACAGTTTAGAGCACTCTTCGGGCATCTGGAATTCATTTTAGAATGGAGTCCAACCCTGATATTCTTTATTTGTGCGTGCAAGTTTTCGGCTTTGATCCCAGGGTTTTGTACGGATGGTAGGTAATGAGTCACATGTTCTTTATGAGTTCTCTGGCTCATATTCTTTATGAGTTTAATGGAAGTGGAAAAGGTGTATTATAATAATAACAATAATGGGCATTTATATACAGCTTTGTGGCGTAATGAGGGGAGGAGGAAGAGACTGGCCAATGAGCACTCAATTATTACAGGATATGAAATATGTCCTACCTAGTGGCAGCACACATGGAGATTTCTCTAGCCTGATGCTGGCCCTGCTAATGGGGAGAGAATAATTATTTTCCTATTTTTTAAAGAAATTTTAGAATAGATTCAGGTTTCCTCTGTTTCCTCATCTTTGATGAACAAATACCTAGAGGTAGAACAAACCACATTATGAACTTCTGAGTTTTGCTATATCACAAGAAAAATTAGAGGCTTCAGTGATACAATAGCAACAGAATCTGGTGAGGAGTCTGTAAGATGGCTTTAGCCTCCAAGGACTTCCTTGATCTAACCCAGAAAGGAACCAGGATAGATGAACAAGTATGAATCACAACCCAAAACTGAACTCAATCATTAATCCAAGATGGAAGAAAAGGATTCTCAGAATGTGAAAGTAATACTCAAGTTGATAAAAGATTTATTTATCAATAACCACTTTTAATTTTCAGTCTACTTACCATATAATGAGAATATAGAAAGGAGAATATAACTTCCGTTTGGGGGATATTATTGTACTTTGGTCCTCAATATAGCTTCTTTGTAAACACCCTTTTATAAAAGCTAGTTAATGGTAATTGGTTAATTGACCTCAGAGTGATGCATAATGGATGAATAATGTGAGATGGCAAACCAGATATGGGTTGATGAATGATAGTATCAGAATTCTCAACTCATCAGATTTCCCCTAGAGCCAGGGGAGTAGTATCCAGTTGCCCTCTAAGAATTCAGTCTGTAAGCGCAAGGCTTAGAATTAATTACTTTGGAATTTTTTTCCAATCTTTGTTTTTGTTGAATATTTCATGAATTTCCATATTTTCTTACATATTTCTGTTTAATAAATTAACATACCAAAATTATTAAAAGAATATACATTTTACTTCCTACATGTGCATCAATAAAGGGGGCAATTAGGTGACAGAGTGGATAGATCACCTGCCCTGGAGTCAGGAAAACCTGAGTTCAAATCCAGCCTTAGACACTTAATAATTACCTACCTTGGGCAAGTTTCCTAACTACATTGCCTTGCAAAAGTAAAAAAAAAAAATTTAAAAATGTTCTTTTTTTCTTGATAGTTCATTAGAAAATTCATCATACAACAACCAAACACACATACACAACAAGCCATTTTTTTGAGTTTTATAACAATCTTGTAATTTGAGTGGAGTCCAGTATTCTTATCACCATTTTGTAATTGAGGAAATAAAATCTCCAGAGATGTAAATTTTATAGTTAGTAACTGGCAGAGATAAGCTTTAATTCAAGTCTTTTGACTCCACGTCCTGTGAGTAAGCATTTCCCCCTCCTCCTAGCATATAGTGTTCTATATTGCTAGGAATCCAAATTTTCTCAGCCAAGTTTTATGCACTTTCTTAGACTACATATTTGGCTTTCTGCAATGTAAGCTTCTTTTGGGGTCCTTTAAGCTTTAAATTGTCCCTATGCATTTTGACTTTGATATTAACATATTTTCCTTCTAATAAGATGATAGGTTCTTTTAAAAATATCTTTGCTTTTTTTTTTTTTTGCTTTTCTTCATCTAGATTTTCCTTTACTTCATTTGTCTTCCCAATCTGTTGTCCTTCCTTTCTTTGGAGAAATTTGCTATGTGGCTAAAAAAAATGTTTTATCTTCAATTAATTATTTTCATTATACAGCCTATAAAAATTCTGCCATTTTATCCCTTCTAACTTCTCTCAAGATTCTGATTTCTCTCTTGAACCTCTTGGGTTTACAGAAATGACTGATTCATACCAGAAAGCTAATTTTTTGGCATATGTACTCAATCATGACATGTGTATCTATACTTTTGAGGATCTATGCCATTATTATTTGTTCAACCATATATACTTCATTTACTAAATCTCTCTCAGACTACATTAGTTAATCATTCCATTTGCTACCCATACCAGAGTTTCACCTTCCTCATGCCTATTCTATTAATTACTAGTAATCAGGAATTTTCTTGACTGTCCCTTTAGAATACAGAGCAATCAAACTGGGGAATAGCTAGCTGTTCCAAAGCTACATCACCTAAGCAGTCTTTTAATGCTACTAAGTTCCTAGCCATCACAAACTTTATATAAAATTAAAAGAGAAATATGTAAAAGAAAATCAGAAATTTTTAGAAAATATTCCAGAAATATAAGAGGCATTTCAAGATATAATATTTAGAGGTATTTGTATTATATTTTTACTTGCACAAATATTCAAACTGGAGGAAAATTCATTGAGTAATATTTTCCCAAGAAATTAAGCATAAGGAATGTGGAAAATGTATCTTTGTCATCTTTTTTGATGTTCAGGGTTCTTCATCCTAGATAGCTTTCTTTTTCAGGGGATTTTTTTTTGAAGTCATTAAAAATAATATTTTGTTATCTTATTATTTTTTAAATTCAAATTAACTGAATGAATAGTCATTAACCTTCCAACCATTAAGAAAAAAAAGATATCTTTGTTTTTTTATAGATGCACAATTAGGAGGTAGAATGGATATTCTCTCAACTATTTTAATATGTTAATTTATTGAACAGAAATATATGAGAAAATACAGAAATTCATGAAGAATGCAACAAAAGGAAAGATAGAAAAAATTCCAAAGTAATAGAACAAGCTTTTCTAAATAGAGTTTTTGAAAATCCCTCAAACTGTTTTAATCTTGGATTATAATGCAGATGAAAAAGAAAAATGTCTGATGATAGTGACATTTGAAATTTGATAATTGAATAAAATTGGTCTAGTAAAACTTTTTAAAAATTCCATTATCACTGTAATTTTTCATGGCATTCATTTCCTCTAACACACAGACAAACAGACACACAGACACACACACACACACACACACACACACACACACACACACACATATACATGCAAAATGATATTGCCAAGTGAGTCCAAAGCAATTTTAAAAAACCCAACAAAGTCAGTGATGAACTAGTTTTAAAGCTTAAAAATAGTTTTAAAATAACTACCGTTCAATAAGATCACTTACTGTCAAGGGGAAGGGAGAGGGAGAAAAATGTGAAACTCAAAATCTTAACAAAAAATAAATATCGAAAACTATCTTTGCGTTTAATTGGGAAAAAATTAAAAATAACGAAGAAAGAATTTATAAAAATAAATGTGATCTTGTTAATTGTTGTAGTGGAGATGTTTTTCAATTAGTTTACAATTCAAAAAATTTACAAATAATTAATTAATCCCTTTTATGGATAATACATTGTGTTCAGCAATGATTTCACAAAGAGATATCTATATAGACCCTACATTCAAAGAACTTTCAAACCAGTTACCAGAGAGAAGGGTTGAAGTCCATGTGGGCAAATAACTATATAATCCAAGGAAGGAAATGCCAAGGAGAAGTTAGATGAAATATTTTAGGAGAGAGAGCTGTCACTTTTTTCAGGAAAAAGGATAAGAATATCAAGGAAGTTTTAATGAAGAGGTAGTGTACATTTGTTCAGTTGTTTATAATCATGTTCAACTGACTCTTCATGATCTCATTTGGCTTTTCTTGTGGAAAAATACTAAGAGGTTTTTGTCATTTCCTTCACCAACTCATTTCACAGATTAGGAAACTAAAGAAAACAGGGTTAAGGGAATTTTCCATGGTCACATAGTTGTCTTGGGTCAGATTGAACTCAGCAAACCTACTCTACCCATTGTGCCACCTAGCAGCACTTATACATGCCTTGGACCTTAATTGCTATCATCAAACTTAGATTGGGTGGCGGTGTTGCATTCCAGCTTGGAAGATGTCTAGGACAAAAGCAAGAAATAAAAGTGAATGAAAGAGAAACAAAGGACACAGAGAAGTCTAGTTTCTAGAGTAATCAAAGGTAATTAATTTAGGATCATAGGTTCACCATTCATAGAATGAGATAAAAGATTCAAAGGCTCTCAGGTGTCATCCAGCCCAATTTCCTTATTTTAGAAATGAAAAAGTAATAAGAATCATTTATTCAGTACTAAAAAGGCAAGAGGCAGGATTGAACTAGGGTTGCCTGTACATGATATTTAAGGTCAGAAACAGAACTCTGAATGCCAGTGGGAGCAAATGAAGTGTCTTGAATGATGTGCATTAGGAAAATTATATGAGCATTCTTATAAAAGGATGAGCAGATATAAAAGAACAACTAACTAGGTGGAACAGTGGATGGAGGACCAGACCTGGAGTCAGGAAGATCTGAGTTCAAATCCAGCTTCAGACATTTACTTTCTGTGTTACCCTGGATAAATCAATTGATCTTGTTGACCTCAGTTTCCTCATCTGTAAATGAGCTGGGAGGAGAAAATGCCTGGAAAACCCCAAATAGAATTATGAAACATTGAACAAGATTGAACAATAAAAAGATGAAGTGAAAAAAAAGGATAAACTGGAGATTAGAAAATTAATAAGGACTCAATAGATCAATTCAGAAAAAGAAATCGTGCCTGGAATATTGAAAAGGCTTTATATTCTTTTTTGCCTTTGCCTAAATATACTCCATATCACCCAATCTAAATATTATAATAGCAATTAAGGTCCAAGTTATGTGCCATCTTCCTTCATCAAACCTTACCTCTGGAGAAAATATTTCATTGTACTTTGCCCTGCTGCTTCCCTCTCTCTCCCTTGCATTATATAGTTATTTGTGGACATGGCTCTTCAGTAATGATAAAGGAGGAAATATAACTCGGAGAAAAAGTGGAGAGATAGTAAATTTGGGAAGTGAGGAAAGAAAAATTAAAGTTAACTCCAAATAGATGAGACAATGAAAGGGTTGTGTCTCTCATAGAAGCAATTAAGGTCATCCACATAACGTCAACTAGTTTTAAGACTAATGATCCAAAGGGAAGTCAAACAGCTTAATCAGAACAATGGAGCATTCAAGAAGCTGTCCAAAATCATTAATGAATCCCTCTCCCCAACACTTCCAGTTTCTACACATACCCCATTGTATTCTAAAGAAAATCCTCTGACTTTGAGAGCCTAGCCTGTTTTGTGATGGAATAGCTTTTCATCAGATCAGTAGTTTCCAAAGAAGTTCCAATGGAACAACTTACCCCCAAGGCATGTCTGATCAACTAATGGGGGAAGGAAGAGCGGGGTACATTGGATCTACCCTACTCTTTCCACTATAATAAAATCTTGGGCTTGTCTTCAATACACCTACAACATCCTTTTAACTTCTCCCACCTCTGCCCTTCCAGGAATGGCAGGGTGTGGAAACCAGTAAGTATAATTCCCCAAGGTTTCCTGATCCCTTCCCCCATCACTCTGGAGCTGTAGTAGGCACATCTGCTATATAGGTTTTGCTCTCAGAAAAAAATACCTAGGTACTAGAGTCTTACAAAGTCATCACATCACACACACACACACACACACACACACACACACACACACACACACACACACACACACACACACGCACACAAACACACAAAATATCACTGGATTCACTCCTCTCCTTTTTCTGCCATGGTCTAAGTTAGCTCACACAAGCCCCTAGACAATCATCCTTAATCAAAGATGTATCCTACCCCTACAAGGGTTTCCACAAAAGTCATATCTGGTGAGTAAAAATAATCTAGATTGTTCCAAGGCCTTTCTTGATTGGTTGATTGAGTTGTAAAGGGACTGTTAGGAGGAAAAGAAAACAAATCCTAATTTTTTTAGAAGTATTTTTTTTTTGTAGAGAGATTTAGCATACTCCAGTCTATGTGACTATGGGCAAGTAATTTTATCCTTCTGAACTCCAAGCAATTTTCTGTTTCTAGAAGTATTTGATAAGTTTCCATTCTGACTTGGTAGAGGAAATTCCTCCCTGAGGACACACTATACTTTTATAAAATCTTAGGACTAGATCAAAGAAGTTTAAGATTATAAGTAGCACTTAGAGATAGAGAATTGGACCTTCAGCCATAAAGTATTTTAGATTGTTTTTCATGAGCCTATAAGCTATTCGATCTCTTGCTATTCTATGTCTCTATTTCTCTGTTTCTGTCTCTATCTCTGACTTTCACTGGTATGTCTCTGTGTCTATTTTCCTTGTCTCTGTCTCTCTCCTTCACCCCATCTCTCTTTTCTCCATCTTCCTTTTATCAATTACTTTTCCCTCTTCTCTGGCCTTTTTTTGATTGTTTATTCAAATAGCCTCTGTCATCTGTAATCTAATACTTTTCTAATAATAATAGTAATAATAATAATAATAATAATAATAATAATAGTAATAGTAATAGTAATAATAATAAGCAATGCCTGTCCTTCATTCCTGAAGAAGACCACATCAGGGAGGTGATGCCAAGTACATGAATTGAATTTCAATGAGGAGATGCTGTGTTGTCACCAACTTTACTTCTCCTCCAGATCCATCTGGGTCCAATGGCCAGATATGATTCAGGATGACTGGAGATGGCCCTGGATGGGAGGCAATTGGGGTTAAGTAACTTGCCCAAGGTCACACAGCTAGTGTCAGAGGCTGAAATTGAACTCTCATCCTCCTGATTCCAAGCGTGATGCTCTATCCACTGTGTTGGTTAGCTTCCCTTAATATTTCTCTAATACTTCACTGGTAGAGAGTGTTTCCTCTTATGTGAATTCCCTCAAATAGTATTTCTCAAACTATGCTACAAGAAACCCTGAAGTAGATTTAATTTTTTAATAATGCTGTTATGTGTTAATAGACATTAAAAAATCATTTTAGATCATTTTACTATAAGGTTCTGCCAATGTTTGTTAAAATTAAAGGGGTTCTTTTACTTTGGAAAAAGTTAAGAGTCACTGACCCATTGCAATAAAATAAAATAAAAACATAGATCCAATCTCTATCTTGTTCCCTTTGGGAGGTAGAGAGGAGATGACCTGGATTTGGAGTCATAAAACTGAGTTTTTGTCGTAATTCTACCTTTTATAAATCTGGAGACCATAGCAAGACATTTACCATCCCTGAACTTCAAATTCCTGATTCCTAAAATGGTGATAACAATACCTATCTTTCCTATCTATTGAGATTGTTGTAAATATGATATTGTGTATAATTCATTGTGTCCCATAAAAGATTATAAGATTTTTAAATTTATTCTAGCATCTGTTATTTCAATAGGTTATAGATGACAGAGAATATCTGAACGTCAGCAAAAATAGGAGAGAGAGAAAAGGGGAAAAGGGATAGAGAGAGGAAGACTGAGAAAAGAGAGATGGGGAGAGAGGGAGACAGAGTCAGAGAGATGGAAAAATCGACACACAGACATATATCAGAGAGAAAGACAGTTACAGACACAGGGATGCAGAGAGACAGACAAAGACAGAGAAACAGGCAGAGAGACACATATGCAGAGACAGAGACAAAGAGACAAAGAGATGAAGAGAACTTAATTTTCTGTATCTGATTAATAGGCTCTTTCAAAATGGCAGTCAAAAAGAAAACAGCTAAATCTCATATGAACTTGACAGTAAAATTGGGTGAGCATTTTTTTAACTTAATGAGATTACCTGGGTAGAGCAGGGCATGAGAGTCTCTAATTAGGAGCAGCAGTAGCTGACTCCCTAAGGGAAGAGAGATTGAGTTGAGACTATTGTTGGTCCAGGGCAATAAATTCCATCACTCCCATACTACACACCCCCACCAAAGAAGAATGTCTCTATGCTACAAAGGGATCTCATTGAGGAAGAATTGTAATTCAATTTTCTATAACTCCCAAGAGTGTTGGTGAAGGTAACTTCATCAGTTACTACTTTTGCTCTCCTATCACGTCCAAGCTCCAGACTCCAAACAATTCAATTCAACAAAAAGGGAGGGCATCTACATAAACTTCCTTAAAGAAAATTCAAATGCCAGTGACTGGACAATGTCATTGAATAAGAAATAGGAGGGGATGGAATGAAGAATTAGTTTAATGAAAATGAATTCTCTGATGACTTGATTCACTTTATTACCCACAAAGTATCTTTTTTCATCAAAAGAGAATTCATTGAAATAGAAAACACTGTTAATAATTATTCAGGAATTTTCCTGAGTTTTATTTCTGTAAGACTGCCACTCTCTATGCATCTTGCAGATTCTAAAATGGGTACAAGAGTAAATTTTCTTCTCTCTCCACTAGTGCATTCCTTAGGTTTATCAACTGTATTAGCTTGACTATCAATGTATCATATGCCCTACCTCAAGGGCCCAAGTCAAAGGATTTCACTATCACACTAGATGAAATTTTGTTTAACCTCTCTAAAATATTTTCTGATTAATTTCAATAATCCAAATAATTGTCCTATAAACTCCCAAAACAGAATGCCGTCACTAATATTTAATAGCTTTTGTAATACACAATACATCATGCTTAGAAATGAGATTTATTTGAAATATTTTCTGTCCAATTGTTTTGATTTAAAAAAAAATCACATTCAAGAAACCACAATTGCAGAAGAGACAATAATGATTCTGATCTTTTGTCACATAATTTTCACATAGATATGCTTGTATGTTTAATTAAAAGAATCATAAAACACAGTTACTCATAAAGTAAATCAGATTTTTTTCCCCTCTTCTCAATAGTATGAACTCCTTTTGAGTATGTAGGGTCTTCTGGCTTTATTCACATGGAGTTGCCGCTTCAGAATATAAGGGGTTTTCCTCTTCATTATCTCTTCTTTTTCACGGTTTAGATTTCCAGAATCAAGAACATCTTCTTGGAGTAGCTGTAATACATACAGAATCTGAATGAATCGGGAAGAGGTTAATTATAATTCCTTGCACTTTATACTATTTTCAAATTTACAAACTCCTTTCATTTAATGAAAAGAAGGCTAGACCTGAAATCAGAAGGGTCTGAGTTCAAATCTGTTCTCCTATTTAATTGCTGTACTCTTGTCACTTTACCTCTGTCTGACACAGTTTCTTTATTAGTAAAAGGATGGTAAAGATAATATCTACCTCCCAAGGTTGTTGCAAAGGCAAAAGTGAGATAATAATGATAAATCATTTTTCAAGCTTTTAAGAGTTATTATTATGTTAGCTATTATTGAAATTATTAAATTATCACATTTGCCCCTCACAGTAATCCCAATTTTATAGCTAAGGAGACTAAGAAATTAAAGACTTGATTCAAGGTCCCATGACAGGGAGAGGCTAGGAATTAAATATAAGACTACTGACTAATGCAATAATCTTCCACTAGACCCATCAGCCCTGTACTTTGTAGTAAGTTCTGTATAGTATATGTATATCACAGACATGCTCATTAGATACCAATGGATCTTAGAGTGTTTTTAATGTTCTTTTAGTTTAAGTGGCTAGTCCAAAATCAAAGAAAATTAAGCACAAGGACTTGTCTTCAACTCTTTCAGAATCCTGATCATTTTCTGTCATGTCAAGAAAGTCAGTCCATGGGTAAAAGATAAAAGGGTTGAACTTCTATAATTTTCCTTTGAATGGATCAGTTATGAAAATAAACTGAGGGTTTATTTTGCTTCAGTCTATCCCATGCAACTTTGTGATCCAAGAACAAGCCTTATATTTTGTTTTTTACTGGAGCCACAAACTTTTAGTATATTCTAAACCTCAGATTTCTATAATTACTCCAAATCATTCTAAATTTTTATCTCTGGTTTGAATCTAGAAAAAGAAGACATTGGTCAGGGCAGTTGGACTAAGAATGAGAGAAGTGGATAAAAACTTTTCTCTTTTATTGGTGTGCTGGTGTTATTGTCCCTGAATATTTAACTGCTTGTTGAATTAAAGATATGTTAAATAAGGCATCTCTCCATAATTAATGTCATTAGAGGATAATTGATTTGGTGCTGGGGTTTTTTCCTTGTCAAAACTGATATCACCCTAGTTTCTTATCTCACATGTAATATGCATTCTAGGCAAGACCTACTTCATATTTCTTTACATAAAATATATAATATTTTCCTCCAATAAGAATACAGGCTTCTTGAGGACAGTCATTTTATCTTTGCATCCTGGAATTCTAACACAGTGACTAGAACCCAATAAATGTTTAATAATTTTGACAGCTTCACATGAATTGAATGGGATGAATTCAACAAATTCTGGAAATAACACTTGCCATTCTTTTACAAAACAGAATGAGACTATCTAGTTTGATCAGAGAAGGAAAATGAAAGAAGCAAGATCAGCCAGGCATGATCTATTCTTAGTTTTGCTTCTTTTTTGCAAGGTATTGGGATGAAGTGACTTGCCCAAGGTCACACAACCAGTTAATTATTAAGTGTCTAAGGCCAGATGTGGACTAAGGTCCTCCTGACTCCAGAAGGATTCACTGGGCCACCTAGCTGCACTACATGGTATATTCTTAATCAAGCTGTGTTTGTTCATTAATGAATGATGATTGCTAGTTTTGAATGTATTATTTTCATTCCTTTAACTGAATATTCTAGAAATTTATTAAGAATGAAAATCAAACTCTCTGGTTTATGCTTTATAGACCATTTATTGGCCCCATTTCAGTCTTTGGAAACCCCATATATTTACCAGGAATTGTTCATAAAATAATCACACCTATCAGTTCCCAACAATACCCTAAGGTGTTATTTGTCTAGTCCTTTGATTTAGACTCATTTAGGGCAGCCAGGTTCTCCCTTACCATCTCCTCATTTATCTTCGGCTTCACCTCCCTGTTAATCATTTTTGTTTTATCATCCCCAGTCCAAAGATCATCCTCCTTGGAAAAAAAAACAAGCAAAATATGTTTTGAGTGTTTTTCCTTCTCACTATCATCCATTACTAAAATCCCATTCACCCTGAGCAATGGATTCTGTCTCTCTGATTCTGCTCTTGTGCCCAACTCAGATAAAGATTCATATTCTGTGTTCCCAAATTTTCAGTCTCAAATTTCAGGCCATTCTGAATGATAATATTTCTGAAAAAAATTCTTACGAGACCTAGATTTGAGGATTCATCTTCATTTATCTCTTCTTGTGCTAATCTCAATTATACATCTTTTTTTAAAAATATGATTACTTAATGAGCTACCCATTTAACCAAAATATGCAGTATTTGGAATTTTCCTCATCATGGAAATTCTTTCTCTTGGTTATCTTCATAATATCACTCTCAGAGAATTAAGACTATTAGACCATTGGCTGCTACATTCTTTCCCAGAACCATTTTAAATCACCTCTCACCAAATCTAAAATGCATATAAGATTATGTATGGTGTTCTTCTCTGTCTCTAACTTCATAATAAATTTGTCACCCCAAGATTGTTGCTGGTTCTATTACTTCAAAAAAAATCCTCTTTGATGATGAGAAATAGGCTCAGAATATCAAGTCTCCCCTATTCATCCATTTGAAAGAGGATAAAGCCATACATTTTTAGCTTTCCTGCTGCTAGGACAGGGGTTAACCTACAGCAGATGTTCAGAGAGTTGAAGCCCTTAATTGCTTCTGAATCGTGCCTCCTTATCAGGTATGGGGCATTTCATAAACTACTTGAAAAACTTCTCAGACTAAGGGGCTTGAGAAATATTTTGATAATATTATCTCTTCCATTTCTCTCTTCATTGATCCTTACCCATATGTTTTCAACCCAACTTGCTTTTCAGATTCCTATTCTCTCTGATGTCTATATCTTTTGAATATAATATTGCAACTGATGAATTTATCATTTCTCTTGAATAAAGTATATATTCTTCTAGAATTTTATTCTGGTCATTAGTCACATCTTACCATGTCTCAATGATGTCTGTGAATTTAAACTTGTCTCGTTTGGAAATTCTCATAACTTTGTTTAATATTCATAGTTCATGCTTTTTAAAAGATATTAGTTTCTCATCCTATGGTTTTTGCTGCTGTTCTTATCCCATGTGAATTGCATTTCTTTTCCTATTAATTTTCCTATGTTACAATTGCTTATCATTCTGAGAAACCTATATGGAATTTTCTCTCTACTTATTCCTTTCCATCTACTTTATAAAAATCCAGAAAAATATGCTGTTATCAGTCTTCATTAAATATTCTCCAAAACAAGTGATAAATTCTAGAATAGTTTTTTTCTATATTATCTTAATTATTATAGTACACAGTTTAATTCTTATGCAAGATAGTAAGCATAGGAATAGAAATAAGAGTAAGAGTAGGGGTGGTAATAGTAGTAAGTGGTGATAGTGGTAGTATTAGTATGAATAGTAAGGATACAGATAGTGGTAGTGTAGTGGTGGTGGTAGGGATAATAGTAGTGACAATTTAAATAGTGCTTTGTTTGAAAATCACTCATATATTTATTTGATCCTCACAACAACCCTGTGAATCTCTATTCCTTTGATAAAGAAACTGAAGCAGAGGTCAAGTGACTTGACTACTATCACACAGATAGCAATTATCTGAGGCAAAACTTAAACTCAGGTTTTCTCAGTTCCAAAAGCCCCACTATATGCCCTCTACCATCAAGTTGCCAATAGATAGATAGATAGATAGATAGATAGATAGATAGATAGATAGATAGATAGATGATAGATAGGTAGTTCGATTGATAGAGAAATAGCTGGCTGGATGGTTGGATAGAAGGATGGATGCATAAATAAATAAACAAAATAATAAATGAATGAATGAATTGTGTTAATTGAAATAATTGATGTTTATAAGAAGGTTTGGAGAGGAATGTAGGGAGTCTAGAACAGTTTAGATCTAGTTCAACACTGGAAATTATATGGAACTTTTGGAAAGCAGTGCTGATTTGAGAGTATAGAATTTCTCTACCCTGCTGTTCTTCATTAGTGAGAGACAAATAAGTTTAAATAAATGAACAGCTCTCTAAGCATTTGCTCACAGTATTTTAACCCCTGTATTAATGGGTGAGCCATTTTATAATCTAAACAATTATCATTTAGTGGTCTTTTTAAAAAAATATGCTCAGTTGGTGGTGCTATCTTAGAAGAACCTACCATACTTCTCAACTCAGAAAACCTGAAAATTAATTCAGTATCCAAAGGCTGTTCTTCCCAAATACTATTCATGGTTATTAACTAGCCACTGTGTTCCTGTCTTGGAAGCAATGAGCTGAGGTTGAAACACTCTAGTTTTACAATGATTAATGTACAATCCAAAACAGTTATGGAATCTCCATACCAAATCTTGATGAGAAAAGGCCACCATGCATGGCTTATACTTAAAGACACTTTGATTACTTATTTTGAAGATCTGATGTTCCAATATGTTACAGATAGAAATTTTTAAAAAGCATTTTAGAAAATATATTTCCATATATTTAATAAGCTTGTTCATGTATAACCTATATAAAATTGCATGTTGTCTTGGGGAGGAAGGAAGGGAGGGAGAAAGGGAGAATATTTTACTAAAAAAATGAATTTTTGAAACCATTTTTACTTCCCAATAGAAAAAATCAGATTTCAAATATATATCCAATTGAAGATATATTGAAAAAGTGAAAATTCCTCCTGTACTCAAAGATATATTTCATTGAGAGAAGTAACATGCAGATAATAATGATTAGATACAATAATTGAATATAAAATATCAACAAAAACAAAAATATATATTTCCAATAGTTTGCCCAATTTAGAATGAGATTTAGTCAAATATCTGTACATCTGACAAATTTCAAACTCATTTATATTGTCAGCAAATGGCTTGCTAGAATTTAAAAGATGTTCAACAGTACTGAATAAAATCTTGAAGTAATAGACTTCAATTTGATATTACTTCCTATGAGAAGCAGAGAAAACCATTATAAGAATACACTATTTCTAAATTTTTAGTTTTTTTATAAAGTCCATAACTTTTTCCCTATATCTTCATATTTTTGTTTTATATTTAAATTATTCAATAATGTTAAATTTTTGAAAAGGGTTACTACTTTACAGCATTTTTTCTTGTCCAAATATATCAGAGATGACAAATTATGTCATCCTTTTCATCTTTTGGGGACAGGATGGAAGAGTCTTTGCCAGAAAAAAAAAAAGTTACTCCATTTTGTCATTTGCCTGTTGTACCACTGAGTATCTTTTCTTTTGTCATTAATAGTATGGCATAGAAAAGACAATAGAGAGCTGGTGAGCCATGGAATTAGGCCAATCTACTGCCATCTTTTACTACCTATGATAAATTAGCTGTGTAATCAGAAGCAAGTCAACTAATTTCTCCGTGCCCTAGAAAAATCCCTGACTATATATTTCAGAGAAATTTTTGATCTGTATATAGAAAGAATTTAAAGAATACTAGGAATTCCTCTGCCCACCCCCACAAAAATAAAATAAAATATAGTCTTGGATCCACTAGCTCTGTAACCCACCCCAATGATTTGCGAAAGCAAGGTTTTTAAGGATTTAAAGCATTAGGGAAATTGAACCTTACTTTGAATTAAAGAATAACTAAATTCATTGGGAAAATGGAACTTATTAGGTCCACAGTTTGTCTTCCTAAGAATTTCTATTCTGTATTCCTTATTAGGAACATTGGAAATCACCCCATTATGTGTTTCCTCCTTCCATCTGTGACAGATTGTGAAAATTACAGATGATAGTCCACTGTGAATACAATGATCAACATAAAACTCAGATATGAAAGACGGAAGACAATCTTCACAGCTGTCAGTCTGAAAGAATTTTTACTTCTACTCTTCCCTCCAATCCACCATAGAAAGATATATTTTTAAAAAAAAAGTTTATCTTACTTGCCAGGGTTTTATTTCCCCCACAGGATTGAAATAAATTCAATGAATATTTATTAAGCACCTCCTATGTGGAAAGTGAGGGGAAACATGGTTCAGTTACAGGGAGCGTGTCTCAGAGTTAGCGAGACATTGGGTCAAGATCTGCACCTGATACATACTGACTAAGGGAACCTGGGTAATCTGTTAATCCTCTCGGTGTCTAAATCAATTAAAATAGAAGTTGCAGGGAAAGTGCTAATATACATTGGCAGAAGGAAATTCTCACTGGGAGTTCCGACTTTAGCAATGAAACCATATATCCATCTATTCTTGTATACAAAGCATTATGTGCTAGACTGGGGGAAGGGGCCAACTACCAACCCCAAGTAGACTTTGATGCTGGGCCTTTCGAAGACATCAGCCTGTTGCTGCTAAAATAGGTGGCTAAAATAAGAGCAATCCCTTCATTCCCTTAGTGGACATCAGACAGCCCTGCATGACAGATTATTCATTAGCATCTTTGAATTAAATTTCACAAAATGGATCCTTAGACCAGGAGGAATCATAATTATACACACAAACTATACATACGTATACCTGAATATGTTCAAATACTGATATATTCTCATTTAAGCCTCACAATCACCCTTTGAGGTAGGGCCTATAAACTCCCTTGTTTTATAGATGTGAAAACTGAGTCACAGAGGGATTAAATAATTTTCCCAGGATCACAGCAAAATGTCTGAAGATGGGATTTGAACTCAGGTCTCACTGACTACAAATCTATCTACTATGGCTATTCAGTATTCTATGAGGCAAGGAAGTTGTTTTTATCAATGGCTAAGTAAGTTTCTAGACTTCAAATGATTTGTTCTGGACATGATATTACAAGTTAAATAATGTCATTGCAAGTAAATTTATAATCCAAAGCTTCTGTTCTAATAGCTCTAAATGATACACTTGATGCAGGAATAGGTAAAACACAATTATCTAGACTGATCCTTTATATCTGTTGGTCCACTGACTTATTGAGAATATTGGTTTTACCTGATGCAACAAACTGTCACTCCTATAGGTCCTTTTTTTTAGGTTTTTTTTTTGCAAGGCAATGGGGTTAAGTGGCTTGCCCAAGGCCACACAGCTAGGCAATTATTAAGTGTTTGAGACCAGATTTGAACCCAGGTACTCCTGACTCCAGGGCCGGTGCTTTATCCACTGTGCCTCCTAGCCGCCCCAGGTCCTTTCTTAATATAAACAACAAACTTAAAAATGGATTCCTCTTTCTATTCCTCCATGATTCTATTTCCTTTCAGCAGCCCTAACTCCCTATTTATCTTGAGCTTCTAGTCTGAACCATGTTAGTAGTGTTACCTACTAAAGCCGAAGTCATCTGAGGTGGAGAAATTATGTGTTTTATATTAATGCACCATTCTGTTTGTTTTGGAATACACTGCTTCAGACATTTGCTTATAATTCTGAATAGTGAACAATATTTTAAAATTGAGTTGTAGTGTTGTTGGCAGTGGTTACTGAAGACAAATGAAATTCATATTCAATGGAAAAGGGATACCCTATTTTGAGATGCACTGCGATTCAAACTGTACTAGTCTAATCGATTCTTATAACAATTGAAACCATTTCTAGTGTGAAGTTATTGATAGATGACCAAGAATGATTCCTTGGTTCTGCACAAAAATATGAAGATTTTGAATTCCCCTTGATTTCTAGGACATCAAAAAAGTTCTTTCGTGAGCATGAATTAAATATATATGCATTAAATCTCTCTTAAAATATGCTCTCCATCCAACTCAATCCCAAATACATGAAAAGTACTTTGATGGTTGCCAGAATTGGGATCATACATTATTCATTTCCAACATTTGTGAGTCTTGTTATTCTACATTTTGTCAGAATTGAGGGGAAATCAGTAGAAATGTGTACTGAACCAGTGTAACAAAAATTAGGGTTACGTTCTGTAGTTTACCTCCCAGTGTTGAAACGCTCTGCTGTGACAGATCTTCTGGAGCTGGTAGAGGGTCAACATCGCTTCCAAGTTAAAGCCATCTAAAGTGGAGAACTGCCTTCTCAAAAGAAGCTCATCATCACCAGTCTCCCCTGTTTCTTCAGCTTGGCTGTTCAAGCTATTAACAAGGTTGCACACATTCAGCAGGGTCATTTTCCAATGAGGAAATCTTGCTTTGCTGATCTGTGATAGGGAAAAGAATACGTAAAATTGAAGGTCTTATCTTCAAGCTTGTTTTCCAACTGGGAAATGGATAAATTGGCTATAGAATCAAATTTGAAATTTTAAACCAACTACTTCTTATTCATGTTAGAATCTACGACTAAAAACCATAATCATTTGGTCACTGCATCTAATGAGCTGGGAGGGACCTTAAAAATCAGCTTTTCAGTTTAGCATCCTCATGTTTTTAATGAGGATGCTGATATATGGTAGTGATTAAAAGCTATTGTTAAATGAGAAAATGATTATTTTAGCTTCTGCGGTCTTTCTAATGAAATGTTATTTGAAGATTTTCTTAAAATCGTGATTCCATGAGATTACATTTTGAAGTTTTATCTACTTTTATATTTTAGAAACTTAATGCCAATATATCATTAAGCAGCTACATTTTAACATTCAGCTAAAAAGGGGAAAAATGTAGTTCCAATGATCATCATTATTCCCTTCAAATCAAAATCATCAAGATATGAAAAGAAGAGACCTGACTAATAGAATTCTAGAGTATTTTAACTAGAAAATGTTGTTGGTAATAAATAAATAATATTATACTAAAAGGAATAGCAAAATCTAGCACTTCACATATATTTCTGTTTCACTATCATAACCTGAGATGAGTCTCAGAGAGGTTGGGTGACTTCAGAGGAGAAAGGTGGTGCCATAGTTCCTAGAAGGTTGGATCTGGAATCAGGAAGATGAGAATAATTCTGGCTTCAGACACTTGCTATTTGTGTGATCTTGGGCAAGTCACTTAATCTCTGCCTCAGTTTACTTATATGCAAAAAAGAATAAAAATAATAATGCCTGCCTTTCAGGGTTGTTGAATAATAAATGAGATAATATTTCCAAGTCACTAATTCAATACTATCTATATAACATGGAGATACAACAGAAAGAGCTAAGATCAGAATACATATTTTTATGACTCTGAGACCAGCCTTTTATTTACTTCTCATCAAAAAGGGAAGGGACTGGAATCAGAGAGGCCCTGAGGTAACTCCTTCTTTTTGAACTACAATCTCCAATCAGGGTCACAGGCAAGAGTAGTATGACATAATAGATAGAGAACCATCCTCGAAGGAAGGAAAACACCAGGATCAAGCCCTTCCTCTGACATTTCCTGGATTTGTAACCCCAAATAAGTCCCTTAAAATTTCAGTGTTGGAGGCAATTTCCTAAGACTGGAAACTGAAGAAACGATGGTGACCTCCTTGGTAGAAAGAGTTTCTTGACCTAGGAGTTCCCAAGTCCAATCCTGATCCTATGAATAATAAGATTACAAATATTAGTAAGCTTGAATACTATTAATTATATTCATTAATTGCTAAAAATACTGACAGACTCAAGTATTCTCACTCCTTTGTAGAAAATTTACCAGGGAAGAAGAAACTATACAGAACTGTTTTAATTTTTTTTAGCATAATGTAGTATTGGAGATGTGAAGAGTACAATGTGTGTTCCAAAATCTTCAATTATCTTCAGAACAAGCAGTATGCTACAAACAAATCCTTACCCTGAGGATCTGCATGAAATTAGGTCTTGCAAAACAGATAAGGTATAGTAAGAAAAATAGATGTTATTGTTTTATTATTTAGTCGCTACAAATTCATGCATCATTTTAAAAAGTGACAGCCTCTCATTTTCTGTACCTTTTAGTAGGTAATAAAAGCATGTATTTAGAACAGAAGTGCTGACAAAGGCAACATGATGAATGTGTGTACAAAATTCCAGAGCCATGAATTAAGGAAATATTTAAAATTCAGAAATTTGCCATTATAAATTCTAGTCGTATATCTAAAGAATTAACCCAACTCCATTCAACTGAATAGACACTTTTCAAGCAGTCACAATGGGTAAAACAGTGTTCCCAATGTAAGGGACACAATGATTTTAAGATAGAATCTTCTGTTCTTCCAAGTATATTTCATTGTGCTTTACTGTCTTGATAATGATAGATAAGAGCCCAAGAGCTCTGTGCCAGTCCTAATAACTAAAGGGCTGTGGGCAGCCAGGTTCTTCAGGTGGCTATGTAGCATAGTGGATAGAGCTCCAGTCCTGGAATCAGAAAACCTGAGTTCAAATATAATTTCAGACTCTTATAAGCTATATGAACCTGAGCAAGTCATTTAAGCCTATATATCTCAATTTCATCATCTATAAAATGAGTTGGAGAAATTGTAAAGCACTCCAGTATTTTTACCAATAACAGATGGGATCACAAAGAAGAGGATACAACTGAACAATGGCAACAAAAACTGAAGGAGTATCTCCATATAAGGAAATCTCATAGTTTCATACAGCATTAATATCTGCAATCAGTATTTTCATTAATCAGTTTCCACAATAACTACCTTTGTTCTTCTCAAAGAAAATCGATTCAAAAAAAAGTTACTAAGAATAAATTATTTAAGATGGTGTCTTAATTTCATATTTAGTTGGTGTCCCCAAAACTCCTTAGAGATTCTGTTGTTTTGTTCATTATAATCAGTCAAAAGCAAGAAACAAAAGAAGAGTTTAAAAAACCCAAAATCAAAAAATTATACTCTCAAAACTAAATAACTTTTTCAAAAAGAAGTTTTGATTTTAATTGTCCCTCCATAGAGGTAGATATAGAAGTTTAGTGAATGTGCAGTCTTATGAAAGACCAGAAAACATATCAGACTATATTCTAGAGGAGATGGAATTACACCTGGTTTTAGAAGTTGATCCTTGCGTTTAAAAATTGGCCAATATGGAGCTGTTAAATGATTATTCTCAAAGAATAAAAGATCTTTGAGGACAGACAATGCTTCATTTTGGTCTTTTTCCATTTACAGCGGTAAAGTCTGATACTTAGTACACACATGATAAATATTTCTTGAATTCATTTACTAAAGTGGTAGAACCCAAAGTGTTCTAGACTGGAAGGTAGAGGACCTAGGTTTTATATCAACTACTGACTCTATGACCCTGTATATCTCTTAGCCTCTGTTTATTCCTCTGTAAAATGGAACCCTTCCAGTATCTTTGCCAAGCAAACGTCAGTGGGGTCATGAAGAGTCATCAGAAATGACTGAAACAACTGAACAACACCAAAAATGGAAATGAGAAATAGAGAATAATAAACTGGCCTTAGATTAGGGAAGTTTCTGCCTTTGATACATACAGGTTGAATGATTATAGAGAAGTAATTTACTCTCTCAGAACCCCCAAAATAAAGTTGGCATCTATTAAATATATGGAGAAACCATAGTTCTAGTACAAAATGGGGGAGAAGGGGAAGAGGTAGAGAGAACATGTTAGGAAGAAATTGATTGTCAGTAATTTTGAAAAGCTCTTATTCTAGCCATCTTCAAATATGTGCAGAACCTTCATGACACTTTTAGGTCATCTTCTTACACTAGAGGTTAAATAACAAACAGTATATTCTGCTCTAACTCCCATTCTATTCTTCAGTCTAATGAGATCTTATTAGATATTTCAACCAGATGACATGACTAGGATGTTCATAAATTTGAAAGAATAGGAGATAGTTAAAAATGAAATTAATTCCTTTGAAAAATGCCTAAATCATTAACAGCTGCCTGAAAATAAGTAAAATATAAATTTTGATCAGTATTCTTGTGTTTGGTGGCAAATATTTCTGACATATATCTTTTTGCATGGAAGTCAAGCAGTTTTGTAGATTTGAAATATCAAATTAACAATTTAGTTATCTTTTCAAATATTTAATCTGACCTGTTTTGAGTGTGTTTCATGGTATACAAAATGACTTTCCCCACCACCACCCTTTTCCACTTTATGGTCTTCTACTAACCATTGTTATTATACCAAAAGTGTTTGTTTCTCTTTAATTTCCCTACTCACATTGGAGTCAACATATAATAACCTCTTTTTTCCAAATCCATAATATTAATGCATACCTTTATAATTATAAATTCCTATTAAATGCACTGAAATTCTACCTTCCTAACCTCTCAAAAAAAGTCTTCACTGAGTCAATTTAGACATATAATTTAGGTTAACAAGAAACACAGAATAGAGATATTTTTTGTTTTTATCAAAAAGAATGAATTTGAATGTTGCTTTTTTAGGGGTTTTTTTAGGTTTTTGCAAGGCATATGGGTTTAAGTGGCTTGCCCAAGGCCACACAGCTAGGTAATTATTAATTGTCTGAGACCGGATTGGAACCCAGGTACTCCTGACTCCAAGGCTGGGGCTTTATCCACTATGCCACCTAGCTGCCTCTTTATGTTTGTTTTAATAAAAAATTAAGCATCTTCTCAGTCACAGGTTTTCCTGAAGATCCAATATATAGGCACATACACACATCCCCAAAAAACCAATTTCAGCAACAATAAAAAAGTAACCTTTAAATCCAAAATTAACTAGAAAAAGTAATAGGGACATTGTCCATTCTGTTCAAGGGATAGACCCATGTGAGTGGTATTGATAAAAATAAAAGTTTCTTGATCAATAAAATGAAAGTTTTCCAAAATATTTCTCTAAGATGATTAATATTTCTCTAATTCTTTCAAATAAAAATCATAGTATTGTATATTTAGACATATTTCATTCAATTCAATTCATTTATTAAGTTCCTGTTATGATTGTGCTATATTTTCTAGGGATGCAAGGGGGAGAGGGCAAGAAAGAAAGAAAAAAAGAAAATCCCTATCCTCAAGAAACTTTCTTGTAATGAACTTTTGATGTTATGTAATTCAATCCTTTCCTTTTATAGGTAAGAAAAATAAGGCACAAAGAGGTGAGTGCTTTATCCTTCATTCTTTGACTCCCAGACTACTGAACACCATCAAAGGGGACCTTTAATGGCCTAAGGGGAGGCTAAGTAAGAATGATAATTATAATAATAATAATAATATCTAATAATTATGTATCACTTGAAGGTTCATAAAGTCTTTATAAATATGTTATTCCCCTAACATCCCTAGAGGAGAGATACTTTTATTATCATCATCCCCATTTTATAGATAAAGAAACTAAAACTAACAGGTTCAGTGACTTGCTGAGGGTCTAGTCAAATAAAGTAGTCAGTTTCTGAGGTCAAATTTGAACTCAGGTCCTCCTGATCCCAGGTCCAAACCTTTATTCCTTATGGGACCACCAACCTGCCTCAATATCAGAGGATCTTAGGTGGAGAGCCTATTCAACTACCATTCAACCAGCTTCTGGATTTAATATCACACCCCATAAGAAGCTCACTATAATAACATTGAGCTAAGTGGAACTATATTCCTCTGAATTTATCTAGATATATCTATTAGATCTAATCCAGAGACATATATTTACTAGTCATCTCTGATGGATTTCAATTCAGTTTTTCTGAGAAGGGGCAAAAGAAAAAATAATTGATTATCTGTATGTTGAAGAGAAGTTCTGCTTATTAAGTCAAGGACTCACTGATCAAATGAAGATCTCTGACAGATACTACAACACTCATCTAGGTGATGAAAAGAGTGTCCAAAAGTTTTGTGTATAAATCTGATACTGATTATATAACCCTAGGAAAGTCATCTAATCTTAATTTGCCTCAGTTTCCTCATCTGAAAATGAGGATAATAATAGTGCCTACCACCAAGGATTAATGTGAGATTAAATGAGATAATATGCATAGTATTTTGAAAAATGTACAAACTACATAAATGCTAGCCATTACTTACTATTATTATTTGTTTAAAAAGAAGTCTCTAGCTTTTCCAACACTGAATGTTAAATTCCTGACCATTCTTCATCTTATTCACTTCCTGGATACTTTTGGTACAAAGAGACCTGAGAGATGAGCTTGATTGAATTAGGGACTGGAAATATGGAAGATACTTCCTCCCTAACTCTCCTAAAAAAGAAAAATATTTGTGTTGAGTATTTTGGTCCAGTAGGGACTATCTCTTAAGTCCTCCTTTGTATTCTTTTGGTTTTGACCATAAGCTACCCTCATGACCAAATTCACCTTGTGGCATAATATTGGAAAATGTGGTGCTGTTAATATTGGTTTTGGCTCCTTGGAGAGATGTTAGTTAATAGGTGTGTGCTCACTTAAAGTCCAGGAGCCAGTATTCCCTTGCTCAGTTTCCTCAAAGACCAAACATGCATTCACTGAAATTCATTATTTTATTTCTCAGCATAAATTCCATAGTACAGGGATAGCTTTAGAACTTGCGTTCTGATAGACCTAATATACAGTAGGTGCTCCATAAATGTTTTTTGATTGGTTTAGATCGGGGTCTACCTTCTTTACTAAATTTCTATGATTACTACCTCTGCCCAGTTAATAGTTCTCCCTCTTACCTCAGTTATCCTTACATTATACATTTTTGTGACCCTCTTGATTCCTTACACTCAAAGAAATAAACCTTTCAAGAATAGATGTTATTTCATTTGTGTGTTTTTCCTGTACTTGAAACAGTATTTAACACATAAAATGCAGGTAATAATTACTTGAATTGAATTACTTTTCTTATTCAAATATCAGGGTCACAGGAAAACACCAGTGGTCCTGGTTTCTACAGTTAAATGTTGGAATAAGCTTAAGAACAAATAATATAGTGTTGGATGGTCTACTAACAGTGCAACAAATTATTCAAATCCATAATTATTCATATTTAATATAATTACCATTAAAAGTACAAATAAGTTATAGCTAACATTTATATGATACTTACTGTGTATTGACACTGTGCTAAAATTTTTAGAAATACTATCTCATTTGATCATCACCAAAACCCTAAGAATTAGATTCCATTATCCTCTTCATTTTTGCATGAGGAAACTGAGACAAATAGAAATTCAGTGATTTGGCCAGGTCATACAACCAATCTAAGGTCAATGAACTCATCTTCCTGACTACAGGCTTAGCAAGCTAACCCCTGTGTAAGCTAGCATCCCTCCACAATATTTAGCAATTCATTTAGCACAACTAGCGCAGTTAATTATTTAGCAAGCATTTATTAAATTCTTTCTATGTATTAGACACTAGCATTCAGAAAACACTTAAATTCTTCTTGATGGATTGCTCTAAAAGAGGCAATGAAAAGAGCAGTGAATATAAAATCAGAGAACCTGGTTTTTATTACTACCACTACTTCCTCTCTGTGTGACCTTGCACAGGTCACTTGTCCTTCCCTGGATTTCAGTTTCTTCAACTCAAAATGATTTGTACTAGATGGCCTCTCAACCCCTTTTAAATTCTAGAGCAATGAATATTGAGTTCAAATTCCGATCTATCTGCCTTTCTAACTTGGTTGGGCAAGGCCCCTTTTCTCTTGGGATCTCAGTCTTCTCATATGTCATCTCATCTGTCATCAACTCAATAGCCACAATGTACTCTAAGATCCCTTCTAGAAGATCAGACATTTCTAACTGAGTCCCATTTATTTGTCAACGCAAAGGCTAAGCATATAAAATGATCCTGTTGTGGAGTCACTAGTTGATAATGTCTGTCCTTTGTGTTTGAAGATGACCATGCCATCAGGGGAAGTGTTGCCATGACAAGCACATTGAACTGGGTTTGCATGGGGTGGGGAGAAGTTTGGGGTGACTCTGTAAAGTCACCAGACTGACGTTCTCCTCCAGAGCCACCTGGGTCCGGTGGCCAGATATGGATCAGGATGACTGGAGATGGCCCTGGATGCAAAGCAACCAGGGTGAAGTGACTTGCCCAAGGTTACAAGTGTCTGAGGCTGGATTCAAATTCACATCCTCTTGCTTCTAAGGTCAGTGCTCTATCCATTGCACCACCTATCAACCTCTTTTTACTCTTGATGCAATGGCTGTTTCACTCTGCCATCCTCTCTCCTTCCATTGTCCACTATCTCTTATTCCGGTGATTTGTAAGCCATTTGATGTTTCCCTTATACAATCTAAAAACTGTCCTGTTAGTTTTCATTTGGGCATTTATGTTGAGGTCAATAAACCTTTCATCAGATCTAATTTAAAAAGGGTGAAAACACATTTTCCTTCGCTGACTTTACCTCTTTCTTGTGAAATCAAATGTAACCATTTAATTAAAACAGCTCTCTGATGAGTGAGAGTCATGCTAGCCTTCCCTGTGTCACGTCAACACCTTTACACTTCCTTTGAACTCAAGGAAAATCTTTCAGAAAAAGGAAATGCTCCAAAATGAACTTTTAGGTCTAGCCTGGAAATGATTACCATCTGAAAGGGTGACCATGTTCATAATGAAAGGACCTATGTTCAGTAGCCACTGACTGGAGGAAAGAAAAAAAATTACCTTTGATGTGTACATATTGGTCAATAAATCTGCTTCCAGTGCTTTCATTTCCTCTTCTGAATCTGAATGGACCAAAAAAATAAAAAAATAAAAAAACATCTGGTTATCATCAAATATTAATTAACTAGATATATAGATTTGATGATCATCTAAGAAAATTTTGCTTTGGTTTGATATTAAAAGGTCAAGATTTGTGTGTATGTCTGTGTGTGTGTGTGTGTGTGAATGTGACTGTATGTGACAAAGAGACAGAAATGGGCAGTAAGACAGAAAAAAGAGAAATAGTAACACAGAGTTAGAGACACTCAGAGAAATAGAGATTCATAGAGATTGATGAAAATACACTGACTCAAAGAGACAAAAACCTACAGAGAGACAGACTCAGAGACTGAAAGAAAAAAGGAGTTAAAACTACCTGTTTAATAGGCATCTGGATTGATCAAAACTCTCATTTTAAAAATCTGCATGTAAGGTTGTTAATAAGGTATGGGATTGAAACTATTTTTTTTTATTTTTGCAAGGCGATGGGGTTAAATGATTTGCCCAAGGTCCAAATTACCTTTGATGGGTACATATTAGTCAATAAATCTGCTTCCAGTGCTTTCAGTAGGTGTCTGAGGGCCTGATTTGAACTCAGGTCCTCCTGATTCTAGGGCTGGTGTTCTATCCATTGTGCCATCTAGCTACCCCCTTAAAGCTATTTTTCTAATTATTTCTGTACATTCCACATAGTACTTGGGTCATAAATGCTGTATATTAAACTTTCCTGGAAATTTAGCCCTATATCTGATTCTTACCAGATATAATCTATATCTGAATACAGTCCTAATTCATTTTAAAGTGTCATGGTATCAGTGATGTGTACTAGAAGGATCTAAGTGGTCAACTAATTCAGTCTTCTTATTTTATAAAAAAGGAAACAGAGGACTTATATGGTCACACATCTAGTCCAAGGTCATACGAGTATAATAGTGGTGGTACTTGGATTTGAAGCCAGGTCCTCTAATTCCAAATGCATCTCTATTGTCACATGGACTGGCTAACCTCTCAATTATACAATTTGAAAATGCATGCTATATGAGAGAAAGTTTTATATTAGAACACAGTCCAGTCAAGACTATCGACAACTATCTATAACTCTTCATTTACCTTTAGAGCAAAGAGTACTAGGAATTTTTCTGAATTCAGATATTATTATAAATTTCAGTGTTCATTTTGAATCACTTAGTCTCATCCTAGGAAGTGGTAATGGACATATTCATTCAGGAAATGAAGTGCTAGTCTCATAAAAATCAGAAGGCAAAAAATGGCTGAAGGTTCCTGATTGATGGACTTGAAAAATAATTTCTATACTCTCTATGCTCTCATGATTTTTTTAAAATGTCTCTTGACTTCTTTTAGGTAAGCTGACAGACCTCTATACAAAACCTACTATTCTAATGCAACAACACTGTCATGTTTTCATTTTAAGACAAGTTATGAATAAATGACTGAGGCCTTTTCTTTCATCATATTCACAAAAAGATGGAACAGATACATTAAGCTTGAATAAATAATTTGTTAATAGACTTTACTGGGAAGTTCACTTTTCCAGGAAGACAATATTGCTTTCCCTTAGGGACCATATTTTACATTTTTGCCCCAAAGATAAAAGTCAAAGACTATCTTTAAAGGGTCAATCACAGAAATCTATCAATCAGGAATCATTATGGAAGATAGTTTAAGATATATTGGACCAAATGCTTAATTATGTAGAAGCCATAAAACTATGTGGTAATAAAGATTGTATCATATCAAAAAATAAAATTTTATTAAATTAGAATGATATTATTTATTTTGTTAAATTAGACCCAGTGTGAAAACAGCATTCTTAAAATCAGCAGGAATAGAGAAAATATTTCTTTTTAAAAACACCTTTATGTATTCTTCTGGTATAGTAACTTTAAAAATACAGATAGAAGTCTAACATAAAAAGGAAGTTAGATTTCATAAGCTCTTTACCTATGAACTATGCAAGAAAAAAAGCTAAAGCTAATATCTGAAAAATATGTGCTTTTGAATATGTCATCTTTAAATGTTTTATGCTTGAAAACTATAAATTATGGTTTATCTTGGAAAACTGTTTTAGATTTACTAGCCAAAGTGTTTAGAAATAACCAGTTCTTTCAAATATATTTTAACTATGACTTAAATCCTACAAACTATGTGGCAATGCCCAATTGCTAAAAATGTCTGAAATCCACATATTTTTTCAGTTTTTTTCAAACTTATCTCTACAAGCATCTTTGACCAGATAAAGATTTTAAAGGAACACTTTCTATTGCAAACTTACCTTCCATGAGAGGGTTCTAAAGTAATAAGCAGCCATGCGTGTTGTCTCTACTCCCAAATACCAAATCCATAAGAATATCTCAGTCTTATTCTTTCTACTGAAAAAAATAGGATTCCTGATTTTTCCCTTTTGTGCTAGGCAACTAGGAAAGCATTTTTAAAAATATATATCTGATATTGTGTGAAGATTGCTTAATTTTTTACATTAGGTAGTAATGTGCCAGAGGGATCAAAATTTATAAATCTCTCATATCAGATGCAATTATCAATCCTGGTAATCATAAATCAACTTTCCCTATTATCCACATATTCATTAAGACTGCATTTAGCATTTTTACATATTACCAATCACAAAGGAAAGAAAAACTGAAAGCATAAATGAGGAGGGTAGTTAAGCATCTTAATTTATGTTTTCAGCTTTTCTCTCCTTTATGATTGGCAATATGTAAAAAGTGTGAAATGAGGATGGTAGTTAAGCATCTGAATTTAATGATGGGTACCCACTTGACTTGATAGATACAGCCTCAGCATTCTCATTTGGGGGGGGGGGAATCTGATTTAACCTTATTCTTTCAGTGATGGAGTTTCAAAAAGTGTGGAATTGTATTTTCATCTATCACACTGGCACCAGCTTTGCAGATTTTGAAAGGAAATTCTTATGTCCTTCCCTGTCTTCACAGATAAATCAAGCAGGCATTGACACTAGAGTTCTATATGGAACAAAAACAGGAATAAGCTAAAAATTCTTCTTTATGGATTCATCAGCAAAGATTTGTAGAAAATCATATTTTGAAAAAGGGATTATTTCTCACTTAGCAAAGAATAGTTGAACTTACCTGAGCACAGACTCTGGGAGGTAAAAGCCAGAAACATCATGCAGACCAGTTGAATCCTCATTCCTGCCATCATCCTTTATCCTTCTAGCAAATAAAGTCCATAAATATTAGAGCGAGCCAGGGAAGCCAATAAGTTTCTCTCTTTTCCTATTGCCTTCAGCTGACTTTGAAAGTGACTGAACCATAAGGGGAGCTCTGGACGATTCCCTATATATACATAAGCAGTGAGATGATGTCACAAATGTACAGGGATTATCTCTGTGAAATGCCCTCCTTTGATTCCTCCCCCCTTCCTTTTACACTTCCTCCTCCCCCTCCTCCTCTGACTCCCCTCTCCTCCTCCACAGATGAACCTTGAATGAGACAGATGCTCTTCACTAATTATATTGTTTTATATTTCTGACGCACTCAGGAGCCATTCAAACCCATTTCCATGTAGGGCAAACTGGACCCCTAGGTAGGAAACCTGCCAGCAGTTTCACACTTCTCTCTATGACTGTCTTCTGCAATAAGTTTTCACTTTTTCTCTTGGGGGATCACTGTTCCTGAAGTCTCTAGTTTTCTGTCCTAATCTCTAAGCAGAGATACTAGGGGAGTCAGTGATTTTATTTTTTTAATGTTAGCAGCACCAGAAATAAGAAGAAGACATGCTTGAAAAGCATACTTTGTGATCAAGTGTACTCTGAATACTAGTATTTTCAATGGCATGGGAACTGGAGAAATCAGAGAAGAGAATTAGAAGGTAGGAGATGAGCAGAGCATGATACCTAATGTATGGATGGAGCTGAGATAAGACAAAAATGGAAATATATTAGGAGAAATGGAGGTGAGAGAAAAAAAAGGATACATGCTATTTTTGCCTTGGTTTTTATGAATATCGCTTGTTTTTAATCAATCACCTTTTTCCAGTATATTTTCTCTCACTTTCCCACCTAGATAACCCAACAACATAGAATACAAATTAGTTCAGTAAAAAGAAACAAGTCCCAAGGTATATTTAATAGTGAATATAGTTTCAAAAATGAGAGGATTTTTCTTCTTCAATTTGTTTTATTATTTATATGATCAGGTCAATAGCTCTTCTGAAAGAAAGGCAAGCTGCTCTAAGTTTCTGAATTCTAGTTGGAATACCTTGAAAAGCAGATTCTATCTGCAGAAAGTTCCCCAAATACAGTACATTTATCTAAGATTCTACAGTTAGGGAGATAATATATTATGTTTTGGATCCCAGTAAATTCTTAACAATACCGATCCCTCCTTTTTTAAGTAAACTACCCTTCTTGCATCTCTCCTGCTGTTAGCCAGTTTTAACTAACTCTTACCTTGGAAAAGAATGGATATTCTTCATTTTCTGTCTCTGCACTATTCTTTCTTGAATTGTGAACTTCTCCTTCCTATTATCCTCTTCTGCATTTAGAGAAAATGAGTCTTTACCTCTAGGAAGGCGACAATCCAATATACATACCATTCCCAGGATTCACATTTCTAACTGAAATCCTTCACTTATTTTCCACTAGCACAATGACAGTCACATGCAGTTCTCGGAAGAAAATTGCTCAAACTGCCTTTTTCTGAGAACCTTTTTTTGTTTTTCATTTCTTTGAGTATTTCATAGAGGGAGGAAAGGGAGGAGAAGAGGGAGAATATTCTCTGTGATTGCATCAGGTAAGAGAAAATTCAGTGCTCATCTTTGGTAAGGGTTTCATAGGGAGTTAAATGGGAAATACAAAATTTTAATTGTTATTGTAAAAAAAAATCCAAAGGACTCAATTTTCAGGAGAGTGAAAATTGAATTTACTTTGACAGCATATGGGAAAATTGCCATCAATTTCTTCCCCTTTTCCTGAATTAGAAAAGATGATTATATATTTCATAACTACTTCAATAAATACATCTTTACATTAAACAATTTAAAAATGCAGTGACTGCTCAAATCTGTAATAACACTGATCTATATGGGGAATTGCCAAAAAACATAGGACCAAAGGGAGGAAGCAAGGGGCCAGCCAGTCTTAAGTGAATGGTGGGTGAATTTAATTCTATGTGAAAAGTTGTTAGTGACTCTTTGCTTCCATCAGGGGGCACCATGGAAGTTTCATAAAGCTTCCCATGCTACAAATTTACTTGGAAGTGTTAGAGGCTTAGGGATTTTATTTGTCTTTTCCTATCTCAGGATCGTTAGGAAAAATTTCTTTGGTGGAATCAAGACAGCAGTAAACATGCTTTACTTCTTTTTTTAATTGTTCTTGGTTTCTCTGTGTTCTTTCATCCAAATGCTATTTTGAGAAATATGCATACATGCTAGAAAACCAATAATAAAAATAATAGCAACAAAATAGAAAGAGGAGGAATGATTCCAAGATTATCTTCAGTGTTAACTTTTTTAGTCAATGAGAATTTCATATGTTGTATTAATAGAATTCTATTAATTGTTTAAATATAGCTTTAGATGTTTCTGAAGTTTTCTCAAAAAAATTAGAGAAATGGGGTAAAAAGGAGTGGTTTTTAAAATATAGATGTGCACACACATATACACACACATTTGAAATTGCTAAAGAAGTTTCAGAGACATATAGAGATAAAATTTCTTTAGCAATTTCAATGGGGGAAAAAGAACCACAAAAATAATAAATAGAAGTAAAAAACATTGTTTAATGGGTTTTTAAAGTCATAGTCAAAATTGTGGTGAGATCTGTGCCTAGTATCCTCGGCTTTTTTCTCATGTTTATGTATTAAACTTCCATAGTGCCTCAGAGTTCCTTAGATCCCCCCCATTTTTATATTACAGATCAGGAAACTAATGTCTAGAAAGTCTGTGATTTGATCAAAACTTAGAGCTAGTAAAGAGTCAGAGACTGAGTTTGTACCCAAATCCTTAGATTACAATTTTAGGGCATCTTTCTAAAGGGATCATTACCTAGACCTCCTTCACCTACTATTCAACCATATGATTGTAAATAAAAGCTAAAAATAGTTACAAACCCTTCTTTTCTTTATTTTCCAGTCATTTTTTCAATTTTTCAATTTCTTTTATCAATTACATGCAAAACTATTTTTCAGCAATTATTTTTGTATGGCTTTTGTGTTTCACATTTTTCTCCCTCCCTCCTCATGACAGCAATGTAATAAAGGTTATGCATGCAATGTTAAATATACTAAATATATTAAATATATTAAATATATATCCATATACCCCCTTATTTTCAATTTTTTTTTTATTTCTAACCACAAACTAACTTCACCTCTGGCAAAACTGAAAGATAAGACTACAAAATATCTCAGCTAAGTCAGGTCATTCTCTGATGTTCTCACCCCCTTATTTTATAATATAAAAAAATTAATATCAAGGGATCAATTAATCTTAAGATCACTGATTAAAAGATGGAAGGAATCTTAAATGCTCATCAAGTACATTCCTTTTGTTTACAGCTGGGGAAATTGAGGCTAAGATAGATTAGGTGACTTTCCCAGGGTCACACAACTATTGAGCATCAGAGACAGCAAAAGAGTCCAGTCCAGTTCTCGCTCCACCATGTCACCTTGCTGCCCTAGTCAATGAACAACCATATATTCAGGGACTATGATATGCCAATGACTGCATAAGTACTGGGAATATTAAGAAAATAATTAAATATTCTCTATCCCCAAAGAGTTTATATTCTATAAAGGGGAAAAATGATAGTATCACATATACAAATAGGATATCTAGGATTTAGATCAGGTACTCTGACATCAAATCAAATTATCTTTGCCAGGACATTCTATTAATCTCTGGGCAACATTTACCTTCCCTGTACTGCCTAATTCATTTGGAGGGGGGAGGAACATTAGCAGAAAAGATGAATGAACTACTTCCCCTTAAAATATTAGTAACATAATGGCAAACATAAAGTTTTAACTCAAAGGAATGCAGTGGCAAGAAAAATTTTAGACACCAAAGCAAATAAGTAGGAAAGAAAAAGTTTTGTGATTCAGAAGGGTAGCCCTAGAAATGACAAACAGGTTCAGAATATATAATCGTTCATTGAGTGATATTTACTGATCACTTGCTGTATGCAAAGCTATATTAATCATAACTTTTCAATTCTTACACTTTCCTATGTCCATGACTATTTATTTTTTCCTCTTGAATTTGAGGCAGTCTATTATGTTGAAAAATGCAGCATCTTTATTGTTACTTGCTCTCTGTACAAGTATATTATTAAACCTCTATTGACCTCAATTTCCTCATCTGTAAAATGAGAAGGTGGGGCTAGATAATACTGAAGGTCCCTCCCACTTGTAAATTGTATATATAAAAATTTTCAAAGAAAGTTCTCAGAGTTTTTCTTTCCCAACCTCACCCCACCACGTTTCAGACAGGTAGTATTTATAATAAATCTTTACCCTTAGCCTTAAGTATTTTGGCTCCCTGATTGGGTTCACCAAGGAACACTTTTCTTGAACTTATAATTTTTCTTTTTTATGTGATAACTCAGCATATTTAAAAATAGCAAGTGTCAAATATCTGTGTGTGAAATAGACTTATATGTATGTACACACATGTGGATAGGTGCATGTTATTTCATTATGACTTGATGGTAAGACATATAATTATGTCCAATTTTAGATCTTATAACCTGCGTGAATTTTGAGTAACTCAGAATGCAGAGGAAATTTCTCAAAATAATAAGTATTAGAAAATATATTTTTTAACCACTATAAATCTTAATTTCCTCATCTGTAAAATGGGAAGGTTAGATAATACTGATTATTCCCACTTTTAAGTTGTATAAATAAAGGTTTTCAAAGTAACTTCTCAGAGTTTTTGTTTCCCAATCTTACTTCATAAGACTTCAGTCTGGTAGCTTTTATTGTAAATTTTTACCTTTTTATTGAAATTTTATTTTATTTATTTTTCCAATTACATGCAAAAATAGTTTCCAACATTCATCCATTTGCAAGTTTATGAGTTCCCCACTTTTCTACCATCCTCCTTTCCCACCCACCTCCCACAGCATGTACAATTGTACTTAACATATTTCCATATTAGTCATGCTGTAAAAGAGGAATTAGAGCTAAGGGGAAAGGAAAAACCATGAGAAACAAAAGAAAAATATAAAAGTGAACTAGTACGCTTTGTTCTGCATTCAAGATTCCTGTTTTTTTTTTTCTGGATGTGGATGACATTTTCCATAACAAGTTTCTCAGGATTGTCCTTGATCATTGAACTGTTGAGAGAAGCTTCATCCATCATATTTGATCATCTCACAATGTTGTTGTAAAAGGCTCTCTTGATTCTGCTCACTTCACTCAGCATCAGTTCAGGCAAATCTTTCCATGATTCTCTAAAGTCCAACTGCTCGTGGAAATCTTTACTCTTAGTTTTAGATGTTCCGGATCCCAGTTGGAGTTTACCAAGGAACACTCTGCTTGACTACAATACAATACAATACAATACAATACAATACAATACAATACAATACAATACAATACAATACAATGCAATGCAATGCAATGCAATGCAATGCAATGCAATGCAATGCAATGCAATGCAATACAATACAGTACAATACAGTACAGTACAGTACAGTACAATACAATACAATACAATACAATACAATACAATACAATACAATACAATACAATATAATACAATACAATACAATACAATACCTTGCCTATGATAATAATATGGTACAAAATATGGGTCAGACACTGTGCCAAGTGATTTACAAAGTCTATGTCATTTGAACCTTATAACAACAGTAGAAACTAGGAACTATTATTAGCCACATAATAAAATTGAGGAAATTATGGCAAACAAAGGTTAAGTGACTTAGCCAGGATAACTAAGTGTCTGAGGCCAGAATTGAATTCAAGTCTATCTACTTCCACTCATCACTCTATCTGCCTAGACACCTAGCTACCTGCCAAGTCCACTAAAATCTCACTGCCACATTCTTCAGTATAGCAGTTTATCTTGCTTCTTGACCTTTTGATGTTTCTGCTGCACCAACATCTGAGTCATCCGTTTTTTCCTACATCCTGTCTCAAGTCCCAGAAAGCTGATGGAGGAAGATGCACCTGGCCCATTAAAAAAAGAGGTTGGCCAACCTCAACCTGGCTATCGCTGCAACTTGTCAATCCTTTTGTTCATCCCTTATTGTCTCCCTAACCCACAGAGCTAATCCTAGAGCTTCCCTTGTCCTGTTAAATTTTTCTGCCACCCACCCTCACACGCATCAGATTACTTCACTTTGTATATTAAGGATAAGATTGAGTTCATCTGATGTTTGTGTACTGCCATCTTCATCTCAAAATGTAAACATTTTCCTCTCATTGTCCTTTCTGATCCAGTAGTTTCTCTTTTCTTCTGTCTTGGATTGTCACTTAAATATATATTTTCATCCCACCTCCTCAAAAATTCTATTGCTACAAGTAGCAATGTCTGTTTCCTCCTCTTCTCAAATTCTTTCTTTTCTGTTTTCAAATATGCTGTTACCTAAATGTTTAAAAAGCCTTCATGACCCAACAGTTTCTTCCAACTACAGTTTCAATTGTACTGCCAACATTTATCCTGTTCAATCCACTTCTAAATAAGCCATTTCAACAGAAGGAAGCATAGTACAATAGAAAAAGTAGTTACTCTATAATTAGAAGACCCAGATTCAAATATTCCTTCTGGTGCTTACTGCTTTTGTGACCTTTGGTAAATCACTCAACCTCCTTCCTGAGTCTCATTTTTCTCATCTGAGCTCTTTACCTTTCCTCTCAGATTCCCTTCTTCTGAACTTCCCTTTTGCCGTCAAGAGCACTATCGTTTCCCTAGGTCCCTGAGTTTGCAAACTTGGTGTTATGCTCAACTTTTTGCTCTCTCTCGCTCCCCACATGCAACCTGTTGCCAACTTCTATCAAAATATCTCTTGAATATGCCCCCTTCTCTCATCCAACATAGGCAATCACTATAGAATAGATCTTCATCACTACAGACCTGGGCAATTGAAATATCTTGTTGCCTGTTCTAAGTACTGGGCTACAGTCAGTTTCAAATGATAAAATAGATGGAAAACATTTTGCAAACCTTCAAAAATTATATAAATGTCATTATTTTTGCTGATAGTAGCCTCCAGTCACTGGGGCTCCAGCCTGGTAATGGATTAATTCCCTGAGCCCTTCTACCATACTCTTACTGAGCTCAATTGATGTTTATAGAAAAATAGAGAGAAATATTGATAAATGTTTAACAAGTAAGCTTTCTGGGGGAAGATAAATATAAATGTAGTGATATCAATGAAGGTGGTGATAGAAATGGAGATGGAGCTATGGATGGAGTTGGGATGGGGATATATATACATATATATATTACATATATATATATATATATATATAGAGAGAGAGAGAGAGAGAGAGAGAGAGAGAGAGAGAGGACAGAGAGACAGAGACAAAGACAGAGAGAGAAAGAGACAGAGACACAGACAGACTGACAGAGACAGAGAGACAGAGATAGAGACAGGGAGAGATAATTCTGAAGAGGATGATGGAAAAGAAGATAATAGAGAGAGATATGAATATGATTAAAAAACATAATGTTGTATATTCTCTGCTATTGTTTCACACTCAACTTAATCAAAGTCAACTGAAAATTTGCTTCTTCTTAAGTCCAAGGATTTTTTTTCTGTTTTCCTTATTTGACTTCTCTCTATTCAAGTTTTGCTCTTTTTTAGTCATTCTATTTCCCATTACTTTCAACCATTCTTTTTCTGGCAGTTCATTCTCTCCCTCCTTTTTGGACTTAGGACTTTTCCCTATCCTCTTTGTGTGTCCTCTTAGCATTTTTTCTATTCTTTTTCTTTCCTCTCTTTATGAGGATGCATTTGGGGAACCTGTATTCTCACTTCTATGACTTTTGCTATCACCTTGCTGAGCACTCACAAGCTGCTTAGAATCACAATAGTCAAAGATGTAAAGCTGGAAGTGGTCTTAGAGACCAGTAAGTCCAACTCACTCAATTTCCATAAAATAAATCTCAGGCACCAAAAGGGGGAAAATGACTTATACAGGGTCACAAAGAAAGCAGGTATCTGAAGTTACATTCAAACCCTGATGTTCCTGCTTTCAATTCCAACAGTGATTTCCTTGAAACCATACTGCCTCCAGCTCTGACCTTGCTATTATGTTTAATATATGTTTTCCTTTACCAAGGAAATATAGTCTTGTCCATTCCCTGCTGTTGCTTCACACTCAATATATATACAAAAATGAACTCAACATTCTTTCACTGTTGGTGCCATTGGAAATCCATCAGTGAGCTTTAAAAGCAAAGAGTTCCCTGCAGTCTTTGCCACTTGAAATGTTATATTCCTATGTTGTTATGTTTCCTGTGGTTTCTTGATGCTAACTTGGAAGCCAAGTTGATGGTACTAGTTCTTCCTCTCAGCAAATTATATCTACAATTCCTTCATGAATTGAATCCTTAGTCCTGGAATAGTGATTCTGTCTTCGTAATAGCACCATTCTTTTTGAAATCTCTCCTTATCTCTATGGTAGAAGCCTTGGCTTCCTTTAATATTTCAGTGGTGCTTTCTTTACAAGGTCTGTCCCTCTCTCCATCTGCTAGTGCCTTCTCCAGTAAGACTCCATCTATTCTGTATTGCTAGGACCAGATTTGTGCCTATATAGCTAACACATGCCTATGACATGATAGGTGCTTAATAGATTCTTGGCAATTAGGCGACTCAGTGGATAGAGCACTGTGCCTAGTGTTGGAGACCTGAGTTTGAATCTAGCCTGAGGAAGGAAAATGGCAAACCACTCCAATCTCTTTACCAAGAAAAACCCCTGAATGATGTAATCCATGGGATCACAACAAGTTAGAAAACTGAATGACTGAACAGCAAATAAATGCTTATTAATATGCACTGTCAGTGCCTTTTCTTTGCTTTCTCTACCCCAGTGTTTCATCTATGAACTTCCTAACTGGGCTTAGACTGGAGACTGTTGATCATAGCAAAGATCAGATGACCTGGGTCACCCTTCCTTTTCCCAAGCATCCCAATTTGGTCACTGACACTTTTTTTTAAATATTTTCCTACAATCTCACAGTCTAGATGGCTTCAAATCTACTCAGATTCTTTACGCTCATTTATTTTATATAGAATCTATCACCAAATCTATAATTTCTTGTATTCTACTTATCTTTAGGAATGACCTCTTCTACACCATTCCCAATGTTATCATCCAAAGCCAGGTCCTCCTAACCTCATTAGATCATGGAAAGAAGGCAGACTCTGGAGTTTGATTATCTGAATTTCTATCTTAAATACTTACTGCCTGTATGACCTTGGGCAAAATTGTGAACCTCCTTTGGCTTAAGTTTTCCCAACTGTTAAAACAGGGGAATGCTCTGGATGGTCTTTGAAGTTACCTTCACTCCCAGATCTAAGATCCTATGTTTAATTACATCAACAATCTCTTAAATGTTCTCCCCACCCCTACTGCTTCTTCCAACTCTATCATCTTTGGTGGTCTTTAGAAGGCAATTTTGTTTGAAGATCAAAAGTTAAGAACAGAACTAATGAGTACCTATATTTTGGGTTTTTTTTTTCTGAAGATGACCTTGAAAACACAGTTACAATTTATAGCAGAAGGAATTGAAGTAGGATATCAGAAACTCTTGGCTACAAAAATCATAAATCTTTAAATATTTGTTCCTCTTATTGCACCCATTGGGATTGTTTATTTGTCCTCAGATCTGTTTCGATTTTTAGAGATGAACTCAACAGTTAGCAATCATATTCTTCCTACCTTTCCCTCTCTATTTCTACCTTGGCAACATAAAAATTTATGTAGAGGGCTTTCAAAGGTTCTTTAAAATCTCACCCCCTTGAAGTCCATCCTAAGACAGTAACTGTAATACATGCCCATTTTAGACACAATGATACTTCTTTATTGGAGCTATATAATTGTTTTATGGGAGGAAGTAAGGTTGTGGCCAATAAGTAAACCACACTCATTTAATGTAAACTGTCACAACAGGCCCTCATCGGCCTCAGAGACCCTTCACACAGACTAGAGTCAGTTATCAGCCCCCAGGCATAGTTTAATCCTTTTCTGTTCTTTCAGTCTTTTTAGTCATCTTTGTCCACCTTCTGACGTTAACAGGAGAAAGAGAGAGAGAAAGAGATTTTCAACAGGGATTAGTCTGTTCCTCTCATCATGTCACAGTGATCTTCTCCCTGCACTACACATAGAATCTATGAGAAAGATTGCCTAGGAATTGGCAATTTCCTCATGGTTGCTTCCTGAGCATCTTTCACATCTTTCCTCTGGTATCTTGCTTCTTTATTGAACTTCCCCCCCATGAATTTGGACTTGAGCCCAGCAGTAACAGTGATTGGAATGAGAACACTTTATCACACAGGTAGAAGGCAGTTGTCCAGTCAGTCACATAAAGGGAAATTAACTCTCTGGCACTATTAAGGAAAAAGGAAACAACTATCATCACAAAGCTTAGATGATACTTCCTCAGTGAATTCTTTCTTTATAATTCCAGGAAGAAGCTAAAGTCCAGTACCAGACAACCTCTGATCCTATAATTTTTTCTTTGTGTATGTGTGTATGTGTGTGTATTTCTCTCTGTGTCTCTGTCTCTTCTTCTCCCTCTCTAGCTATCTATCTGTCTGCCTTTGTCTCTCTGTCTCTATCTCTCTATCTATATGTCTCTGTCTCTCTGTCTCTGTCTCTCTGTCTGTCCATCTATCTGTCTGTCTCTGTCTCTCTCTCTCTCTATCTTTGTCTCTGTCTCTCTTTCTCTCCCCTTCCATTCTTATCTCAACTCATCTCTCCCTTCCTTCTCATCCAGACTGTAGAGGTATAGATAGATAGATAGACAGATAGATAGATAGATAGATGATAGATAGATAGATAGATAGATAGATAGATAGATAGACAGATAGATAGATAGATGATAGATAGATAGATAGATAGATAGATAGATAGATAGATAGATGATAGATAGATAGATAGATAGGAATCATTTCAGGAGCCACTGTTTGGTTATGGAGGCTTTGATCTGATCTATTTCTGAACTGGGTTAGTTCTTCCTTCCTTCGGGTTCATCATACTAGTGCCAGCCTAATTGCTGCTCACCATTGATTTTAATCTACTGCAGCTCCTAACTCCTAGCCTCAGCTATCCAAAAAGCAGGGATCATGGTATTCACCACCACACTAGACTGGTAATTCCTGATCTGGCCACTTGTCTGTTTTTGTCAAGCAACATAGCATGATAAGCAGTGATAGAATCATCCAGAAAAAAACCAGGACATGTAAATGAGGAACCCCATGTTCTCCTGTTCATAATTTACTAGTAATCTTTTACCTCCTACTACCTCCTGTGAATCACCATCATTCCCATGGAACTTGCCCACTTATGTCTCAGTCCTCAGGTCCCTGTCTTGTTATTTTACTGCCAAGAAAACTGGAACATTCGTTTGAAGCTCATTCTGTATTTTCCTTTGTGAGCAGAGAGCTAGAACTGGGAAATTGACTTTAATGAATCAGCTTAGACAAGAACAACCAGACTGATTTGATCTTTCTTGGCAGTATTTGGAGATGCCCCTTTTTGTTGGCCTTCATTCTCAAAGAAGATCTTGATATCAGGGAACTGAGACCATGACAAAAAATGATTTGAATTTGAGTGGTGGTGGTGGGGCAGAGGAGGGTTGCTGTGCTAGGTCACTAGTCTCACTGTCCTCCAGGACAATCTGTGACTAGATATGAATCGGGATGACTGGAGATGACCCTGGATGCAAGGCAATCAGAGTTGTCAGGGTTCAGTGACTTGCCCAAGGTCACACGACTGATATCACGTGTCTGAGACAGAATTTGAACTCAGGTTCTACTGATTCTAGGGCCACTGCACCACCTAGCTGCTTTAATACTTAACTTTATAAGGGCACTATTCACGGAAAAAGTGAGTAAATTATCTCATACACCTTCCCAAGAATCTGTAATGTGCCTGTTCCCTACTCCAAATGTATATTTGGACTTGAAGGTCAACTATAATCTCACCTTAAATTGCCTATTCAACATTATTTCTTGGTCAATCTAAAAGTGGTTCATTTAGTTTTGCCCTCTCCCTGTGTGCCCTCTAGAGAAAGATCATTTCCAACTTTTGGGCATGTTATTTGGTTCATATGTCTGTTTAGATCTGGAATGAGCCATAGGGATCACCTAAATCCAATTATTATATTTAACATTGTCTAGAATGCCTCCATCCTTGCCTCTGCTTATTTGCTTAAATACTATTCTTATGTTTCACCCAACTCCCATCATGAAACAATTTTAAATGACTCCAATTCATTCTATCTTTTCCTTTCCTCAATTTCAATTGTAGCTATGGACAGCTCAATATTTTTAATGCGTAATTATTTTCTTGTTTTTTTCATCTATGCTGTTTTTATGCCTTTAGACACATCTGGACTGTAATGCCATTTTCCTAAGAAGTATCTTTTTTACATTTTGTTTTACCTTTGTTGTTGTTCAGTCATTTCAATCATGCTGACTCTTTGTGACCCACTTGGGGTTTTCTTGGCAAAGCTACCTCTATCTTAGAAGAATTTTGTGGGCGAGAAAAGGACAGAAAATAGTGGTTGACTAAATGAGTATCAAAGATTATTGAACCCTAATATTAACACTGCTGGAGATTCTATTGCATAGACTCAGAAGGTATCATTGGTTATGTTGTCCTGTGGACCCCTTCAAAACTGACCAGCCTTAATAGTCACTTCCAAACCAGATATCCGGGACAAATTTAGAGATACTTTACTCAGTGATGTGGTTCAAGATAGTATCAAACTTGCAAATGTTCATCACTTGAACCTTGCCAGTATTTACTTAATTTAGTTGGGGGGAGAACTAGAAACCAGGAATAGGGGGCAGTTTGACAGAGACAGCTAAATAGTGTAGTAGATAGAGTACTGGGCCTGGAGTCAAGAAAATCTTAATTAAAATCTGGCCTCACATACTTTATTCATTTTCTGCCCCTGGACAAGTCACTTAACCTCATGTCCTTGATCCTAAAGTAAAGAAAATAATAGTAACCAATATCTAAAGTTGTGAAGATCACATGAGATTATATTTAATAAGCATTAGCACAATACTCGCACTTAGTAGGTACAAAATAAGTGCTTGCTCCATTCCCCATCTTGCATAAAATAAGCAGTCATGTTTTTGAGGAAGTTTGCTCCATCTCCTAGTTTCCCCAGATGATGTCTATAAAATGCAGGACTTTGCTTCTTGTCTCCCCTTTTCCTGAATATGTTGCAGCATCTATTTCACAGAGTTGTTGTGAGGTTCAAATGAAATAATAAATATAAAAAATAAACCAGTAGACTTGTAGACATTTGAAACCCTATAGCTCATGGGGCATTTTGTTTTCCTTTCTCCATTCCTTCCTTCTTTTTTTTCTTCCTTTCCTTTCTTCTCTCTCTCTCTCTCTCTCTCTCTCTCTCTCCATCTCTTTATGTTCTCTCTATCTCTCCCTTTTGATCTCTCAGACACTGTCTCTTTCTGTCTCTGTCTCTGTCTTTCTCTCTGTCTCTGTCTCTCTCTTTTGGCTTCTCTAGCACTAGCATTGCCTCTGCATCTATCTCTTTCTGTGTCTCTCTGTCTCTGTTCTCTTTTGATCTCTCTAACACTGTCTCTGTCACTCTCTGTCTCTCTGTCTCTGTCTTTCTGTCTCTCTGTCTGTCTGCCTGTCTCTCTCTCTCTCTCTTTTCTTCTTTCCTTTTAAAATTCATTCCCCCATTAGACATGTCCCAAACTTCTGCACTTACTCCTGCATCTTAAGTCCATCTACTCTTTCAATCAATGACTAAAACTTCAGTAAATACCCTCTTTGTGTCAGTCACTGTGCTAATTGAGGATACAAAAAGAAGCAAAAGACAGTTGCTATTCTCAAGGAGTTCACAATCCCTTTGTAGATGCTCTAGAATTCCAAAACTCTTTTCACCATCTTATATTCCTTATTTGATGAAATAACACTTCCTCCAGAAGGAACAAAAGCTCCTTTAGATTCTTAAACCAAATACTCTTCAACTCTTTTTCTGCACCTGAAATAATCTCCTTCTCATCTGACACCATTTCAGCTTTGTTGTCAATAAAAGGCAATAATACAGTCTCTAAAATAATCAAGAATATGATAGAGATCATGAAAATAATGTAGCTGGGGAGGGGGGAGAAGGCAGCTATGTAAAGCAAAGGTGCCTTGTTTTGTCTCTCTCAAAACAGACAACTCACCAGGAGGGCCTGATTTCCTGATGATGTAACTGAGAACTGGAGAACTTTTCCAAGGTGTACTGTGTTCCTTTGGCAAAACTTTTCTCTGATACTAGTGTTTGTCTCAAACTATCGTGCCTCAAATACACTGTGGGAATGTCTAGAATTTTTTGTTCTCAGCAATTAAAACAGTGATTTAAGATTAATTAAAGAAAAAAACTTAAAAAAACCCCTCTAGCATGGGAAGACCGTTCTCCATTTTTTTCTCATTACTGTCACCAAATTGAGTGTAATCAGCATTTAAAATAATCTATCCTCCCCAACATATATTCTAACTATTTATATTTCATTTACAGGTCCTCCAAAGTAAGGTTTAATTATTATACTACCTGAACTATGCATGAAATATACTATCCTTTTTTCCCATTTGCATTGCTCTTTCCTATCACATGGATAATTTCAAAGCTTTTCTTTGAGCAAAGTGTTTATTTTCCTCTAGCCTGTTACTAACCTATTTTTTTCATATGTATGTGTTTAAAACTATTTCATATGTTGTGTTTAAAAGGATTCATTTTGGGGCGGCTAGGTGGCACAGGTGGCCACTCAGCTAGGTAATTATTAAGTGTCTGAGGTTGGATTTGAACTCAGGTCCTCTTCACTCCAGGGCCAGTTCTCTATCCACTGCACCACCTAGCCGCCCTTGCTCTATTATTTTAAAAAGAAATATCTACTCATGTCATAGGGACAGGCACTGGACAGGTGATTTCAAATATTGCAAATTCCAGGATGAGAAACTTTCTTCTATCAATCCAGGTTTATACATTTTTTAAAATTCATCTCAGAGGTTTGCCTAGATCAAAGACATTGAACATGTGATATGTAGCCTACAATACTCAGAAGGGCAGTTGACCAGAATTAAAATGTAATTGGTAAATAGTTAACAAAATAAATAAAAATATAATTAAACATATATATAATATATATATATATATATATATATATATATACTATTACATCTTGAAATTAAGTTAATATGCAATTTGGAGGGATCATTATATACCTATTAATATCCCAGATTCTTTTTGAATGAACTTGAGAAATGAGAATGTTCAAGTGACTTGTCCAGGGTCACATAGACAGGAAAGAAGGGAAATTTAACTCAGTTCTTCCTTACTCCAATGCAATTTTCTTCAAGTAGACTACATTGCATTTCTTCATGTGATATGATACTCTCTTTCCCTTAAAGTCATTAAAGTTCACTCTAATTTCCATGCATTCCTTCCATTGATTAAAATTGCAATCCCTCTAAGATTTCTAATAGGAAATAGTATCCGAGTTAAAACATGAAGGAAGCTAAGACTTCTCAAAGTAGATATCAGGAGAAAGTGAATGACAATATAGGAAGAGCCCAGCCAAGAGAGCACAAGCAAAGGGGCAACATAATGCTAATTATAGGGTATCTTAGGTAGGGCAGTGGTTCGAATGCAGTGTGTGTTAAAGGGAGTGGTCTGAAATTAGTCTGGAAAAGTAGACCAGAGTCTCACTAGGAAGAATTTGACTACTAAGCTCCGAAGGTTGTGGGTCTAACATTTCTTGACATATGAAAATCTTTTTTCTGAGCAAAAATGTTTTTATCTGGTTTGTGGAATGTGGAGGAAAGAGGAGAGAAACTGGAAACAAGGAAAATTAACTATAAAATGAACTGAATCAATTAGAAGGGAATTTTTAAGAGCTGATTATTGGCCATTCAGGCCATGACATTATTCCTTGCCTCATGGAGATTACATTCTAATGATTAAAAACAACAAATTTTTCTAATTTTCCTTAATTCTAGACAGAAATTTTCTGTATAAAAAATTCAAGAGATTTTCCATTTTTATTAATACAGTGGGACACAAATTACTACTACTACTAGTCCTTCAATATCAAAGAAAACTACATGGTCCAAGCAAATGATTGATGGTGTGAGATGCACAATTATATTCATCATAGTGAAGTATATGTGGGGACACAAGGTTATATAAATGTTGATATAAATATGCAAATTATGTGCATATGTATGCATGTATGTTTATAATATTTACACATGTAATGTATACTTCTTAGTTGCCTATGTGTTGAGTCCCTTTCCCTGACTCCCTCAATCTTCCTCAGGTGAAAGTTGGAGGGGTGGGAGACAAGGAAGACAAGTTTCTCCTTATACACCAAGGTCTCCATTTATTGAACCAAATACCAGTGCTTAAATATCCTTCCCAGTCTCTAATTCACTCCCACTCCCATGGCACTTAGTCAAATTAGGCTCTAGTCTCAAGGACACCAGGTGATGATAGTGCTCCCACACACAACAGTCCCTAACATATCCCCCTTCTTGTCTTTTTTTAAAAACAAAATTATTACATAATGAATGCCACATAAGTTGTAAACAAAATTTCAAAAATAAACAAATGTCAATAGTAAAAACCAATATTCCTAAATTCCTTGAAATACATTTTATCCTCAACTCACGGACCAAAAAAAAATTCAAAACAATCAAATTCAAAATTCAACCTAAAAGGAGTAACATTTAGCTTTACCCAACTATTTCAGAGTTTAGATATTTCCACAAACACAGAAAACAATTCTCTTGTATCCTATTTTACCAAGCTGAGACTGATACCCTGGACAGAACCAGATCTCAGAATATAGAAACATTTTCCCACCTCTACAGGCCAGTAGAAAGATGTAAAATGTCCTATAGATGTTTAAATACACGTATACACACATAACACACCAAAATATTAACCATAGGAACAGGCTTCATTTGAAAGACAAAAATCTAAATTTCCCAGTCCCAGAAAAAAAAAATCTTCTTCCCCTTTTCTCTTAATTAATTGAACCACCATGCTATTGAAAAAACATAGTTATTGCCCAACCCCTTCTCCTCCCCAACCCAGGAAGAAGGCATGAGGGTCCCTTGATTTCTAGAATAAATTTGTGAAGGGGTCTTGTCCGTGTAGCGAAGCCTGCCATCTGAGACATAAGCTTGAGTTTCAAAGCTCCAGAAAGTAAGATTTCCCTTCCCCCTTCCCCCCTCCCTCTGCAGAGGGTGGGAACAGCAGAGAATGAGATAAAGCATTTGAAATTAAACTTAAGATGTTGACAGCACCATTAGGGAGAGTGAAATTCCTGGTATTTGGTGTCAGGGTCCACATCAAAGTCTGCATCAGGGTCCATGGCAGCAAGGAAAGGTCTCTGCAACCAGTTGCAGGTCCAGGGGCCTGGGTTGTGCCTAGAGCGCACAGTGCCACCAGGCAGGCAGCCGCAGTCAAAGACAACAGCAAACAGGTTCTTCGCATCCATTCATGACGCTGGTGCTGGACTGCAAACCATTGCTTGAGGAAGAAGCTCCATCCCCTGGTGCACTGCCCCTGAGACTCTACTTCCCTGACTCCTCAGTGTTCAATACCATTTGTCTTTTCACTTTCACTTTACACCTCACTGATTAAAATCAGCCCCCTAATATCAAATCAACCTGTTACTTTCTCCAGAGTCCTCTGCTCTAGGATATCACCTGGTTCTCCTACTTGTATCTGCTGTGTCCTTATACCAGACTTTACTCAGATAACTCTGCCTTCTTGTCCCTGTTTGGGCACCATTATGTAGAGTCCCCTTTCTGGACGCCCTCAGTCTTCCTCAGGCCAACATTGGAGGGGTGGGAGACAAGGAAGACAAGTTTCTCCCTATACACCAAGGTCTCTGTTTATTGAACCAAATACCAGTGCTTAGATATTCTTCCCAGTCTCTAATACATGCCCACTCCCGTGGCACTCAGTAAAACTAAGGTTCTGGTGCTCAAGGATACCAGATGATGATAGTTTACAGTACTCCCACATACAACAGTCCCTAACACCTACGTATTAAATAACATATATGTTTACATATATTAAATAACATATATAGTTATGTATATCTAAACTATATGTGTGTGTGTGTGTGTGTGTGTGTACACACACATACATACACACAGACACACACCTATATTTTAAGATTGCCCTGCCTTTTTTCTGTAAGGTTAACATGTTCATAAAGTGTGGCATTAATTATTCAAATTTTTAACAATCAGAAGCATAAAATAAAAATAGCTATAATAAAATATAAACACCTCTATTATACCCTTTATTGTTGTCTTTGTTCATCCTTCATTTTTGAAGAGATCCAATGCCACCTATATTGGTTATCATACCAATTATTTATGAACTTATCTCTCCTAAGATTCCTGAAACTCTAGAAGAGAGTGCCTGTATTTCTATTTATTTGTATTTCCTCTCTTTTCTCTTTCCATCTCCCAACAGTATCTCACAATGATACACATGAGAAAATAAATAATCATTGAGGTATATTGTACGTTTTGTCTTGAGATGGATTAAATAAATACCTTTTTTCAAATATAATATACTATTATCTTCCTATATATGCCATCTCTTGGAACTACAGAGCCTGTATTCTTCTGTTTTTATTCTATGTCCCCTCCCCATTGTCCTTCAATTTAGCATGTTAATTTTCTGATGAAAATGCTATTTTCATTATTTCATAATCAGTATTACTCTGTGTTCCATCTTTTTCCTCATTTTTATCGGACTTCACTTCTGAAGGACAGGCAGTTTCTTAAGGGTCTCTTAGAATAATATAATCATTCCCAGACCCCAAAGCATCTACTTCTTAACCAGCTTAGGCTGGGTCCCTCCCAAGTGGGACCCCCATTCCCTCCATCACACATACACACACACACACACACACACACACACACACACACACACACACACACACTGCTCTATTTACCTGTCAAACAGAAGTCAGTTTGAGTTAGACCCTCCCCAGGAAAAATGTTTTCTTGGCTTTTCCCTCATCAAAATTGGGGCTACAAGAAGGAGACCAAGTTGGAAAGATCTTTTTGGAGTGGTTTTGTTTTTTCTAGCCATGATTGCTAGAAGTAGCTGGTTCATATAAAGAAGGCAACTGGTAATCCTTAAATCAGAGAGGAGTGTAATCTGTTTCATCTGAAGGCCAACCCCACTTTGCCTAGCTGCAGATTAATTCTTTTCCCTGAGGATTAGACCTGCTCTCCCATGAAGTAATTGAGGTTGATGTTTGTCCTTAATACTCAAAAATCACTATTGATGCAATTTGGGACTCACTTGCTAAATCAAAGTTCTAATAGTGAAAGAATTTCACAAATACTCATGATTAAGAGTGATCTGGGACAGATAAGTTTTCATTCACAGGTACAAAATTATTGTCTGGTGGGTGGGGGGAAAGCTAGGGTTTAGATAGGGGTAAAGTGGATAGCCTATGTGCTAGGGAAGATGAGGTTGGGATCATGCCAGGATGTTCAGGGATAACAAAGGCTCATTTCAGTTAACAAAGAGCTAACAGTTGTTATCATGTTGGGTTTCTGACCCCATTTCCCTGTCCTTATAGGATCCTTCTGAAGAGTTCTATCTAGTTGGCAGAATATAGGGTACACAGATGGTTATTATCAATTCAAGGTCTGGTATAGGGGAGAATGCTTCTCAGGAATTATAGCAAGAAATGTTACAAAAAAAGGCATTTCTCAGGATGTACAAAATCAGCATAAAAAGGAACAAAGTTTAACTATATGCTTTCTGTCTAATACCTCCACGGCAACACCATATCAGGGAGGTGATACCATGACAAATCATAAATTGAATTTGAGTTTGGGCGGGGGGGCACTGTGCCAAGTCACCAATCCAGTGACCAGATATGTATCAGGATGACTAGAAAGGCCCTGAAGGTGAGGCGGGCAGGGATAAGTAATTTGCCCAACATCACATAGCTAGCAAATGTTGGAGGTCAAATTTCAAGATCTCCTAACTTCGGTGTCAGCCCTCTACTGTTTTTCTTGAACAAGTCATTCTATCTCTCTCCATACACCTGAACACTTTCTCCTTATCTTCATCTCCTAGCTTTCCCAACTTTCTTAAACTTCTAGTTAAAATCCCACCTTCTACAGGAATCCTTTCACAATTCCTCCTTTTATCCTTTCTATTTCATTCTATCCATAACTTGTTTGTACATATTTATTTGTATACTGTCTCCTCACTAGATTGTCAGTTCCTCAAGGTCAGGATATGTCTTTTTTGCATTTCATTCCCTAAGTCATAATAGATATTTATAAATATATGTTTACTGACTATCCACCAAGGTTGTTGTGAGAATAAAATGAGATAATATTTGTAAAGTTCTTTGCAAATTTCAAATTGCTATATAAATGCTATTTATACTAAATTTATACTAAATACTATTTATACTAAAGTTATCTTATAACTAGCTAGGACCCTCTTCTAACCATAAATTCTACTTCTCCACAACTTTAATTAGAGAGAAGCAAACAATAGAAGAAAGAAAAAAAATCTACTAATGAATTTTTTAAAGCAATTTCCAGACAAGTTTAGAAAGTTTAGAAAAGTTTAGAAAATCAGCAAAAACAAAACAAAACAAAAAACCTCATATATTCTTTGTCTCTAAGGTGACATGTAATGAGAATTGAAGTTCAGAATAAATCAGTAATATTTATTACATTCTGTGGAGATTTCAGATCACATATGGGTTAAAAATTTTCTTCAAGACAACCCTATTAGACTGGCTATGGACAATGCTATCCCTATCCCTATTCAGAGGAAGAAATACAAAACAAAACCAAAAAAAACAGAAAAAAACCTCTTCAGAATCTGATGAACACTTTATAAAAAGTATCTCTTACATATTTATTTCCCTTAACCCTAATTCCTTATACCAAAAATGACTAATCTGTAAACATATTTAATACAAATGTGTATGTACAATATTAACCTGACTATTCACTGCTGAGGGGAAGGGGGCAGGAAAGAAATTTTGTAATTTTAAAATATACATAAACCTATGGATGGATGTTAAAAAAACCTTCATAATATGTATATAGAAAAATAAAATATCAATTAAATTTTTTTCTTCAATGATAGCATGAGATTTAATTTCTGACAGGTCATGAAGACTGATTAGCCTTCTAGCCAACTGTACTATTTCTTTATGTTTCTGCTAAGTCTTTATCTAAATGTACTTTATAAAAGCCCACATTTGTGGAATTAATAAATTATATAAATGCTTAGTTAATGATGCATGATATTTATCTTTCGAGTTATGCATTCTGGCTTAGTCAAAATATTTGATCTTTCATGTTAGCATATTTTGGCCTATTAAAAGATTTATTTTAGCTAGGAAAACTTCAGTTAACTAGATGAATGGTTAATATTTCATTCATACTTTCAGACTCCAGAGCTGTAGGTAATTAATAAATGTTTGTTAACTATCTGATTCCCAGTAGAGTAAAATGATTGTTAATTTGTTCAGATGAATGGATCTATTGTTTTCATTTAATATCAAAGATAGATTGAAATGTGTTAATCATGGTAAATGTCCCCAACCTGAAGGTTAGATTATTGTCAGAAAAGAAATGATATTTCAGAACATGAAATGCCATATTCTTTTTTTACTGTTCCATCTTCTTCCTGGTCTTCAACATTCTGTATAATTCTAGGATCATGTTCTTTAGGAAATTATTTCATTCAATCAAATGTTTAGATAATATATAATTTTATAGTTAAAAAATCCTAAGTCTAACCTTTAAGTCAGATTCCTCCAGAATGTCTTACTTTCCTCCCACAATAAAGTTGTACTTTTTGTCTGTCAAGTTCTTGAGAGAAATGTTCAGAAATCATATTGAAATTAGTTTCTGTATAAAATCCCCTCAATTTTTATTGAACTTTTTTAAAAGTAGGAATTTTTAATGTTTAATATTTCCTGGTTTTGTTATTCCTATTCAGTTGTTATCAAGGGAAGAAGAATATTAACTTTTAAAATGATATTTGTTTTGTGCCCTTTCAATTTCAAGACACCTTGAAAAAAAATTCTTAGCATTTACTTCTTGAGAGTTGCTTCTAAATGTTCTTCCAAGTCTAGGCAAGAGCCAAGAGGTTTAGGTTGGCTCTTTGTCACACATCGGCTTCTCAGTTCATCAATCTCCTCATCTCCCATGATCCCCTTCTATGTATTTTCTCTGCCATCATAGCAGTAGTTACAACTTAGATGTCACTCATTATTAGAAAAGGTGCTATCTCCAAGAGTCTGAACTTTGAAATTCTCCTCTGTGGTCTCAATTTCCTTCCTTTCCACTTTTTAACCTTATTCTTCATGAACTTGTTCTTTAGTGTTATTCTTCCCACTGGTCCCTTTGTTATTTCTTGTACTCCCAGCTTAATATCCAAGTCACCTGATAATTGATTAATAAAATGTGTTGGGGGTTTTTGGTTCATTCATTCATTGTGATTCATTTGGGGAACATAATCCACTAAGATACATATTAGCTTTTTCATATAGGTTTGGATATACAGCATCCATGTCACAAGGAAATGAAGAAAAAGAAGTAAAAGGGAAAAATTAAGAATTTCCCAATCAAGTTCATGAGTACCATGAAAAC